>NC_136498.1:44897727-44902727 GCF_053919585.1 Euprymna scolopes | reverse complement strand
TATACATATATGTGTGATCGTTTATGTATATTCATGTTTATTTAATTTATTTATTTGTTTGTTTTCTATTGTTATTGTTAGTTTTAACACTATCTTGTATGGTTATCCTAGAGTAAGTTTTATTCAGTGTTGTTTTATACGGTGTTATTTATTTTTTATTTTATAAAAACAACACTAGCGAATAAACACTGGGAACTCAAAGAAAGCGGACATTCGCCGGTAGTCGAATTGAAAATAATAAGACAAGCTACCACGTGCAGACATTTAGACGACCCATGAAAATTATGCCTCCATGAAAAATTTGCTTACCTGTATTTAAAGAACCCCAAAATCTATTAAACTGTAGACGAGAAATAGCAAACAAATGTGTTCACAAAATTAAACTTACTCTAGGATAACGATACAAAATAGCTTTAAAACTATCAATAACAATAGAAAACATTAAAAAAAATGATCTCAGCCGTCTCTGCCAAATAATTCAGTCAATTTTTTGTCTAAACATTTGAAAATGAAAATAAAGTTGTTTCAGACATAGAGCAATCTTTTTAATCGGTTTTTAATAAAAGATTTGGCTGCCACAGGCGTCAAAGTTTAAAAACAATTTGAGCTCTGCGGTCTCTAGAAAACTATTAAGCCAATGTTGTGTCTCAACATTTGAAAGTGCACAGAAATTGAACAAGCATTTTAATGAGTTTTGGGGTGAGAATTTGGCTACCAAAGTTGAACGAGTTCGCCGGTGAAGATACTAACAAACTACTCCACCAATTTAGGGGCATAACACTTGACATTTTAGATGTCGTTTACCTGACCCTCAGAGAAACCTTTTATGATATGTGCATGCATATGCAATTAAAGTGATGAACAGTAGATAGGGCCCGAGCGGCTAGTATATATATATATATATATATATATATATATATATATATATATATATATATATTTGTTGATTAACATTGGAAGGAAATTCCATCTGAAGAGTTTAAGAGTTTACAGGTTGCAAAATTTCCATGGAAACATAAAATCATTTATATATATATATATATATATATATATATATATATATATATATATATATATGAAATGCGAAATATTCAGTGTACCTTAATCGCCGTATATATTTTAAAACTTACTATATATATATATATATATATATATATATATATATATGTATATATATATGCATATATATATATGTATATGTATATATGTATATATGTATATATATATATCTATCTATATATCTATCTATATATATATATATATATATATATATATATATATATATATATATATATATATATATATATATATATATATGCAACTAAGTCGACGGTGTCCGTCCTTTACTGCTTCATGGAGCCAATGAATGTAACCAAGTCGTTGTACGCCTCAAATCACAGTGACTATTCCTCTGTGGCTAACTCTTTCTTACGATGAACCCTTACAAAATCGGATCTGACACCTGTTCTGATACTCACAACGCGCTAAACGTGTACGAACTACGTATGTGATGCAATATGTTTAACGCTTCATCACAGGTGCTCTGGTGTTACTGTTCTATCGGTTTTATCCATGCAGTGTAGCTTGATTGGCGATGCTATTAATTGTATTTTTCTTACAAAGCAATTCAATAATCAATGATAACTCGGAGATTACTATATTTAGATTTTCCGGGTTCTTTATAATTAATCAATATAACTGTTAAAAGATATAAGGATTTTTCATATATATTCTTTTAGACACGTTCTTGGTCAAAGTAAGCGAGGTCCTCCTTTACTTAAACAATTCGGGGAGGAATCCAGCGTTGGACTAGAGCCCAACAGCTGATGTTTTTGTTCTCACGACAAGCGTCAAGATTGTTTTTCATCCACTAAATCAGTGGTTCTCAATCTTTTTTTTTACTCATGGTCTCCTTTTTCCTTATTTTATTTGGTCGATCTTGTCATGACTATTGTTCATAAGACAATGTTCTTTTTTTCACTAATATTAATTTTGCTGTTTTAATAATGAAAGAAATATCATATAATTAAGATTTTTTTAAAAAAATGAAAACTAATTTAATGCAAATAAAGTATTCTACCACAACTATAATAATTATGATAATAAGTAATAATAATAATTATCTAAATTATAGTGATGATAATTCTTTGTCTGTGGACCTCCAGAAATATTTCATGGACCCCTAGGATCCATGTGGACCCCGGTTGAGAACCCCTGCGCTAAATCAAACATTTTATGACTTTAGAATACACCTATATTCTCTGGGCGATATTACAATTCGTACCTACTCTCCTTTCCACCTTTTTACTTATTTCCCATTATTTAGTTTTCTTTGTTTCAACCCGTTTTCTTTCTCTGTCCTAATCCGTATCCATCTTGTTTTTATTTCCCTTTCTCTCTCCCTCGTTCATGTTTCGTCATTTTTACCATATCACACTTTCCTATGAAGCAAATTCCTTGCTGATATAAGACAGGTGGTTTACCGCGATATTTTCGTGTATGTAAATCTGAACTGTATGTCAAAACATGTATATTTACCTTCGTTGCGAAATGACATGCTCCCCGCGATACCCAATAAAACATATATGATCTATTAAAACTCGTGTCAAACATCTAATATTACTGTTAACACTTAGCCTGTAAGAAAAGTAATTTGTCGCACACATACACACTCACTACACACACACACACACACACACACATATGTATATATATATTTATTAAATATTTAAATATATATATATATATACGAACATATATATGTATATATATATGAGCGTAATTTTAAAAGAGAACCCTTTTGTACTCCAAAAGTTTTAGAGCTAAGATCAAGAAGAGAGTTTCTCCATAAACACATGCTATGACATTTATTTTCTCACAATTATTATACATGCACGTTCCCCAGTGATTAATGATGGCTGCGCATGGACGTTTGGTGCGCGCGTTTACCATACCACTGCCATTCTAAAATAAATCATTCTATTTCCCGTATGTTTATCACGCAGCAATGCTTACCGGAGTGATATATATATATATATATATATATATATATATATATATATATATATATATATATATATATATATATTAAATGAATAAAAACAATATTTCGTACTGTTAAAAAACTGAGTCATTAAGAGTTTTTTTTTCATATAAGTTTCATATTTTATTCATTTATTTTTAGAGCATATTAATGAGATTTTCTAATGATATTACAAAAACACAACATGCAGCACAGTTGTTCAAATATAAGATGGTAGAAATGAATGTAAAAACCGCCAATACCTTAAATATATCAGGTGTTCCCCTTTTGTGGCTCTAACGATCTAAAAAAAAATTAAAAACACATGATTTTGGGGGCTATCCGATAGAATCAGAATAAGAACATTTACTGTTCCAGACTTATTCTATGCCGTTCAGCTATCAATATAAAAGATAACAAAAAAAGTTCTAATAACGGACGTAAAACAATAAAAATACATCTGTGTATGCGCAGAACTAACACGTTATATGCTTAAGACGTCATAGAAAATGATATAAAGGTGGGAATCCGCTATATAAATAGTTTAACGCATGTGAACCAAAAACTTGTAAAGAGATTTGGTAGAAATTTCCGCGCACACAAACACACACCCACACACACACGCATATATATATATATATATATATATATATATATATATATATATATATACACATATATATACATATATACACATATATATATATATTTATATATATATATATATTTGTATATATTTATATATAAATATATTTATATATTTATACCTGTTTATATATATATTAATATACATATATTTATATATTATATATATATATTTATATATATATATATACACATATATATACATATGTAAATATATATGTATATATATATATATATATATATATATATATATTTATATATTTATATAGAGAGAGATTTCAGACTTGGAGATATCGGTGAGAAGAAAAGCACATTCCCTTGCGTTATTGAACAGCTCTTTACTAATAAATGGGTAATAGTTAGCAATATCAAATTGTATGAAGGCACATCTATCTTTGTTTTGTATTCTTGAAAACCAGCTAATTTCCTCTTCCGTATTGATCCATTGGTTAAGATTATACGCGCTTTTGATCGGGAGGTTAATTCTTTCTAAGATTTTTTTACTGATTTTACCGATTTCTGGTCTTGTTGTGTTGATCAGCTTAGTGATTGGTTTATTGTTGCAGTGTTGTTTATTGTCTTTAAAAGGAGGTATGCGTGTTTTCTTGGCTAGTTCATTGACTCTATTACTAATATCGATTTCTTCAGTGATAGCTTTTCTGTCAGAGATCATATTTCCCACAAATCAATATTTGCCTTCGTATAATAGCTAGTAATATTTTTTCCAATTATTTAAGGTATTCAGGTCTGCTTACTTTATAAAATCGGTGTCTTGTATCCGCCTTGACAAGAATTTCTTTTGTGTTTTGGAGTTTCCATATTATTTTATCTAGTTCATTTTGGAACTTATTTTTCCTTTCATGGAAGGTAATATTTCTGACCATCTTTGCAAGATCCGCCTCGAAGTAATCCAATTGTTCACCGTTGGGTGCCGATTCCATGCTTTTAAAACCATAGTAGTTATTATATCCTTCATTTGCTGAGTTGTTGATGAAAAATGCGCTTTCGTTATCATTCTTCGAAGTAGGTCCTCCATTTTCATTTTAAGGATGAGTTGGAAATTCCATTTTTTTGTGATTGGAATGTCCTCACGCTATGTATGGAAGTTGATTTTTTTCCATTGCTTATAGGTAGAAAATCCTGCATTATATAGTGCTCAACAGATGAAAAGGTTGAGAGGATTGGGTTCTAAAGATAGAGCTTCATAGGTGCCTCATACTTGTTGAAGATACCATCTGTGTAGCTCAAGCTTTAGCACCCCCCAACCAACTCATCCTATCAACTAAGTCATTAACACCAACAGAAAAATGAATAAAGATAAATAAGTAAATAA
>NC_136498.1:44867727-44892727 GCF_053919585.1 Euprymna scolopes | reverse complement strand
CATTTCTGAGGACCATGAAATTTCCTATTCTCTTTGTTATTTTAAAAAGGAATTTAACATACGTGTCTATTCTGTAACCCATATTTTATTATGCATTCTTTCTAGGAATGTGAATAGTTTCCAGCAGAAATTTGTATTTATTAAATATTTTAACAGAATAAACAATTTACTAGATATTACATTTTTAATAACATTCTGTATTTATTTTAACTTATGATTGGAATTCTCAATCCCAAGTCTAGCTTCACAAGTTCGAATCCTTGACTATCCCAATTCATATTTACATTTAACTAATTCCCTATTTTTTTTCTTACATGAAAAAGGAGCGGCCTTTGTCATGTAACATACATTTGCGTTTTTCTTTTCGTATATATGTTCATATCGTTATATTTTGTTGTTTTTTCCCCAGTGATGAAAATACGTTCTCTGTGAACTTTAAATCATAGCCTTTTTTCATAGGTTCCCGGGTAAAACAATGTTTGATATATAGAGGAACTTGCTCTAAGACACGTCCTAATACATCCGATGGATTACATATTGTTTGTAGCGTGCCAGATGGTTTAATAAATATATTACATTTCTATATTTCAGCTAATTTCAACAAATTTTTAAGTGGTTATCCTTGAATAGGAACTGCTTCTCTTCAAAATTATACTCCACTTTTGGGAGAGGGGATTAACCGTTGCACAATAAAAATTTATTCCGGAACTTTTCACGTATATTTCACACTATTCCGGTTTACAATGTGGCTAAATAGCCTTATAAAGGTATATAACCTGATACCTTAGTCGAAAAACACATTTTTTACTTTGGAGGTAGCAGGACTGAAATAATCTATTAAACAAAGCATAAATCACATATCAATATGCCAAATTCACCTAACAATTTCCCTTAAACCAATAAATATGCTTACCTTTATATTCACTCACAAATACATAATAATATATAATAACAAACATAATAAAATATATTAAATCAACAGCGATCTTTATGGTCATGGGTAACAATTCCCCAAAATCTTTTCCTTAATACTAAAAATGAATAAAGGTCTATAATATATCAAGAGATAACCCATGATCAAGTAGCGACATTACCACTACATCGTTTGTTGTTATCAATAAGATTAAATCTATATGTACATCTACACACAAAATAAAGAATATATTACTTTTCATATTTTACTAAAGCGATTACATGTCATTACATAGCTATTTGTCAAGAAATTAAGATTATAATTTTGCATTAAACTTATACGCGAACTAGATCATTTGATCTAACTTCTAAAATAGTTTTATTCATGTATATATCAAATTCACACTAGGTTATTTCAAGATTCTTCCTCATCCAAGAGATCTGCAAATAGAATATTTTATTCACATCCGCCTGTAAGGTATTCGTCTTATTTAGCTGAGTATTTTCAATAGTAATAATAAGAGTTTATCTTAACGTTTGCATTCGAATTTCAATTTAGAGTTTTTATGTAAGATTGATTAATGTATGAAAAAAAATCTCTTAGATGTAACATATAGAAGTGTTTACTTTTTACATCCTGCTTGTGTGTGTTTTTTAAAATTAATTGCGCATTTTTAGTAAAATAAACAGTTAAAATAAATAAATAATGATTTTGTTACAAATTTAAAATTCCGTTATTCGGACAACCTCCATGTTATCGTAAGTTGTGTCACGTGTTTGTTATGTCGCTAGTTCTACCGCTACTATTACTACTATTACTACTACTATTATAATTATCATCAGCAACAGAAAAGAAGTCTTTGCATTCAGACACAGGCTTGCGATTTTCGCTTCGGGATCAAACCCCTGCAACATTTCAATTGATTTTCTTTAGTGTTTAGAATATGCAAATTTTCTTTGAATTTGTATAATAATTATTATTACGAGCGTCATTCAAAAAAATAATAAGTATTGTATAAGGATTTCGGAGACAGATTTAAGTTTACTGGTATGCCCCTTTGTGACCGTTTTTGTCCTGTCGCTCGGCAGCAGGCGGATTATAAGCAAACAGAGATGAGAATTGAAAGAACAAAGAAAATAGTTTAACAAGAAAATAAAATAAAGGGAAGAGTATCACTGCTCTTCTTCAAGCGAAAAATAAAACAAAAACAAATAAAACATGAAAGAAAAAGAATCATTCCAAGCTGGAGTTTATTTGTGAATATTGTAGTGAGTATGTTGTGAGTATTGTTGTCACATTTGGGCTGGTGCATCTGCTACTTTTCTCTCACTCCTCGACGGGTTAAAAAGAGAGTCGCCAACCTGATAGGTCTTGAATTGTCATCTAAGCTTCTGCCTCAGTCCCATCGACGAAGTGTTGCATCCCTCTGCCTGTTCTACAAATACATTATTTATGAATGTTCTGAGGAACTACAAGCAGATGTACCCCCTTTACGTGAATACCCCGACAAACCGAACAAGCAGCCAAACCCCACCCCTTCACAGTAGAGATCCCTAAGTGTAAGAAAGCATTCTACTACAATAGTTTCTTCCCCAGAACTTCTAGACTTTGGAACTCCCTTCCGGGATTCTGCTTTCCCACCTGTACTGACATGCAGAAGTTCAAGTGTAATGTGAACATACATCTTGCTCCTCATCTCCCTTCATAATACCCTTGAAACTTATGTCCCGATAATAGCCCTCTACTTCAAAGTCGCAATGTGCCTTGTTTGGGGTGAAAATTGAATTTTAGAAAAATGGGAAAAGAGGTGGCTTGTTACTTTTAATGCATCTAAAATTAAGCTTTTATCTTTATATCATCAACGCTCTGATCCCCATCTGACATCAATTAAAATGAATGGCTCTCGTCTTGGGGAGGTCTCATGTCTTGACAAGCTTCCGGGCTTGACCTTGACTCGTGATCTGAAATGAAACACATACATTTACTTCGTTGCCAAAGTCGCTAGAAAATGGTGAGGTCCACTAATATATCCAGAAGATATTTCACTGGTGATGCAATTCTCTATCTATATAAGAGCCAGGTACGTCCAAGTATGGAGTACTGCTGCCACATCTGGACATGAGCTGCTAGAAAGAACTTATCCTGCCTTGATAGAGTTCAAAATAGATTTCATAGCCTCATAGGTAATGTTCTTTCCTCTGCCCTGCAACCTCTTTCTCACAGAAGAGATGTTTCGATTTTGTCTTTGTTTTATCGTTATTTTCATGGCAAGTGATCGACTGAGCTCTAATCTATGCCGCCCTCGCCGAACTTTCACAGAACAAACCCACGTCTAGGAGAAAATACTATCAATAATTTCCCGTACTCTTTCCTGTGCCTAAACCTAAACCTAGATTCCATGAACAAAGCTTCTTTCTTAGAACTGTACAGCCATGAAAGAATCTTCCGTTTTCCTGCTTTCAAGCTGACTACAATGTGGTTGTCTTCAAGTTTAATATAAATAAGTTTTTGATTAGCCGTTCCATATAAGTTAACAAATTTCCCGAATTTCCATTACTGGTCCTGGATATGACCTTAAACTATATCCGATAGTGATGCTCCAGGTTGCGGGTTTTGGGGAGTGTAGTATTACCCTTTAATTGTCATTGCTCCCAGGTCCACCCTGAACTGGATTGTAGTATATGTTGGGGTCCCAACTATGGGTTAAATAGAAACTGTCTTAAAAAAAAAACGAATATACTCTATTAAAATATTGTTCTTCAAAATCACTGGGTTCGGCATTAAATAAGCTGAAAAGTGTTGATATACCGTAAAACCAAAACAACTACCCATTTATATTACTAATGATTACAATTGTACAGTTATCTACTGTCAACTTCTTTACCTCTCATCCTTGAGTTCCCTCTTGACCTTGATATGTAGCGATGCCTATGTACAAAAAGACCGTGTCTTTATTTCTGAGTGTCTATAGTACATAATATACGTGTAAATAATTATTTAGTTCATTCATAAATGTGTGATAGAAAAAAGATATTAGATACTAAGAGCATATATAAATTTGATATTCGGAGACGAACTTGATAAATAATTTAATACCGTGATACAAAAGATCATAAATAGCAAGGAAATGGGTGTTATTAATAAACATATAGAAGAAAGTAACCTTAAGTTATCCCATTGATATATATGGGCTATGTGCTGCCTCAGGATTTACGGAAATACTGCCAGACGAGATCAAATCAGCAGGATTTCGAATGGCAAGAATAGTATAGGAACAATTCGACGGTCAACAAATCAGTTGGACACAGTTCATGTAATTGGAGCAGCTCCATGATATTTGCATCAACAGGGTGGCAGTTCCGATCACTATTCTTTATAAAATATTTCATCTTTGTTTTATTGTAAAATGAGCATCATCTCATCTGCATAACAATAAAAGCTTATTGATAATAACAACTTGATATTTCCTATTTATAAATGTTTTCTGCGGGATCCTTATCTGTTATAGAATATGCAAATTTTAATCGCAAGTGCCAATACTAACAATGTATTACCGTTCGCTGCGTTTTTTTAATCTTAGTCTTTAACCTTTAGTCCTCGTAACTTAAGAATGATTATTATAAGTTTTTGTTATGAGATGAATATTATTTGCGTTCCTAAATTGCCATACTTATGCATTTATTAATCACTATTATGCATATACTAACAGATACTAGCTTTTACTCCCCCAATAAAAAGCATATTACGACTTAGGATGTAAGTGTCTAACATTTCTCATCGTATCAAAATGGACTTTCGAGAGTAAAATAATAAAATATATCCAATTCATTTATTCCATAGGTGACGCACAACGCCGAAAATCTCAGTTGTAACTCGCATTGCTGAAGATAATATAAACTTAACATTCGGATCGAAAATTTGAGATTAGGAAACAATAAATATAAATTGAACTCTATATTGGAATTATAAAAGTACTAACCATAATACAATATAAGAAGAATGCCAAAATAAGTAAACAGTAATTCCGAACATTTGAACTTTACTATAAAACATAGATAAATCAATGAGAGAGAAAAGAAAGCGAAACTGGCGTCATACTTTTTTTTCCGCTGTCAAAGAGAGCAGCTACATTCTAGACTCACACTGAGCAGAATTCTCTCGCTTGTCAGATCATCGTCTGTAAAATAAACAAAACTCTGTTGATTTAACAAGTTGTTGTTTATTACAAACACCACGGTCGTCAGATTATATACATTTTTAAAAGTGCGTTTATAAAATATATTGACGAAAATATAATACATAATAATTTTTGCCCCATCCAGCGAAGCAACAAGAAGGAAAGACATTCCAGAGATTAGTAATTAAATCCCTTCTGCATTTTACACTTCACGCGTTTATATGACGAGATGTCGTTTATTTGATGCGTTAGTCGGTGTATATGCATTGATGGAACACTAGTTCTATTATCTTACCACAGCAAACTCTATTATAGTACTTACAAACGAAATACTCAGATGCAACATTGCAAAAATGTAACAGATCTTTGAGCTTAGTGGATTGTTTGGCGAATTATATATAGTCAAGATGTATATTTAGTCTGATCTTGATAATTTTCTTGAACAATAGAAAGAGATAAATTTACTCACAAAAATCTTTGCGGTATCCTCGATATTTTTGTTCGAATTCATCTAGCCTGTAAATGTTATTCTGATGAGTTTTTAGATGTTAGTTTGTATATTTGTTTTTGACATATAGTGAAGAATTCAGATTATAGAAAACAATGCAACCCTAGCACTATATTGTATGTTATAATTTATTATACCCAACAAAATAAGCAAACAAAACTAAAGAGTGTAAACAGGAAATTGTAAACGTGATCACGGGGTGTAAAAGCGTAATAATAAGCGCCCTCGTTTGCTCTGTGTAACCGTTGTAGTGAATAATTAGAACTCCAACCTGGAAGACTTCCGATAGAATAAGAATAATAAAAACATGCAAATATAGATGCTTTTAGGGATCTAATGTCGCAGCATAAAAATACAGATTTATGTTCGACACGAGTCGTTCGTTTTCGACGTTATATTGTTCAACTTAAGGTTCATTGCCTATTGTGAGAGGAAAAACTAAAAAACACAGCTGATGCTTCTACTTAAGTTAATAAGTGAACATTTTGTCATGAAATGAAATACAAACTAATCTAACACGAGTTCTTGTTTTCTTCTAATTTGAAGAATTAACGTGAGTAACATAGAAATTAAATCGCTAAAAATGACGAATCATAAACGTACAGAGCTTTTTTTTCAAACTCGACCAAAGACCTAAAGAGGGTTTATCTTTTCGTTGCTCAAGAAGCGATCAATCCAACAAACACAAAGATTCTTCTTGCCTACAATTCATCAGAAGCTGAAACAGTCGATATATTCTTTTTACTTCGTGTAATAATCTGTTTTTTTAATAATCTGTTTTTGTAATAATCTGTTTTTGTAATAATCTGTTTTCGTAATAATCTGTTTTTGTAATAATCTGTTTTTGTAATAATCTGTTGTTGTGATATTCTGTTTTTGTAATAATCTGTTTTTGTAATAATCTGTTTTTGTAATAATCTGTTTTATCCCTAGTAAAATCTTACCATGTTACAATCATTGAATAATATTACGTGTAAAATATAGTGGAGTTGTGATTCATTTTTTTTACAAAAGGGTAACCACATATTAATATCGAGAGACTGCCTGAAGATAATGGTAAATGTGTTTACATTGGCATAATAGTGTAGTAATCGTTAGTAATGAAAATTTGGTATACTTTAATCATTCAACAAGAACCTATTTACATTGGGCTTACAGATGACAGATGTGTTATTAGTGGGGGAGCAGACCGCGGGAACTAAGTTCTACGGGCAGGCAGTCTTAAGAAAATAAGATTTCTTCAGTAAATCCACGTTTGGATTTTATCACTGACAGAGAGTGACAGAAATTATTGATAGTAGTTTTCGGTAGCCGAGAGTTCTTTGTGAAAGATAGACAAATGGGGCGATAGATTTTAGTTCAATCGAGCATTTGCATGGAAGTAACGATAGAGATGAGGCAGGCTCACGACGTCTATTGTCTAGAAAGAGGTTGATGGGAAAAGAAACAGGGGATCCTCTCCAAAAGTACGAAGTATGTTCTGAACTCTGTGTAATAAAGTTAATTGTGAAATTATTTATAGCAGTTTTGAGTTAGAGACCAGCTTATGCACACGACATAACTCATTGATGACCAGTTTAACGTGTGAGAGAGTTCTTTCTCTGTTGACGCCTATACGGATGGGCCGATTTTTTGAAAGCACAATCAAACCATTAAACATTTCCTGTGCATTTTCAACTTTAATTCAAGCCATTATCACGAAGAAGTCGTAATGCACAGTATATAAAATTAACAATAGCTAATTTTATATGACAGAGGAGCGTTCGAAATGAATGTTTCGGAACAGACCAAAATTGAAAAAATGATACTTGATTTTTACATTTAAAACTTTATTTGGAACAATTATATAATATAATTTTCTAAATTTACAGGGGATTCTCTACAGTGCAATTTATACTACTTTGCAGTGTGAACTAAATCGTTACATGGACGATTGGAAAATACGTGATTTTACCGACTTCGAAAACAATAAAATATGAGAGTGTTAAATATTCGTTAATTCTCATTCATTCCGGGGCAACAGCGTGTCTCACTGCTAGAATATGGATAAAAATAAAACGTGTTCTATTGCATATTTTTAAATTATGATGATTCTCATTAGTTGTGTAAGCTCTGTGGAATACGAATACGTACGGGATGCGTCTCCTAATAAGTAAAATAAATTATCTTTGAATATAAAGGGTACACTGAAATCTCATTATGAAAGTTCATTATGGCTTCGATTTAGTAGCATATTATTACATACTTTGAAAAGAATTTATCACTTATAAAGCAGCATTCCCAAAATATTAGGTTGTTCATCTTATATATTTTAACCATGCTAGAACTGCGTGAGTTTCAATGTAAATGATGTATTTTGCTTACTTCTAAAAGCATTTCGCCATCATTCATTGTACAGGTTCGGATATTCTAACATCATTGCAGTTGTCAATAACCACTAAATTAATACGCGCACCAGGAAGTCGTTTTGGGAAATACGATTTTGGAGATATATTACGTCAATGTGCACAGGAAAATATTTATTAGTAACGGACACGAGAAAAGTCAATTTATATTGTTTCTACTATAAGTACCTTCTTAATTCCAATATAGGTAATATATATATATATATATATATATACATATATATATATATATATATATATATATATATCACCCCTCCCCTGACATCATTCACTCTTTCATCCCATCATAAGGAACACTTTTGTAAAAGTCTGAGGAAGCTTCAGACGGACACAAAACGGCCGGGTAGCTGAAACAATAATGTAACTTAACAGAAAGATACGGTAATAAAAAATAAAACACACACACACACAAACATATATATATATATATATATATATATAAATATATAAACGCATTAAAGATGTTCTTAGTGTTCATATATAAATAGTAAGTGGAAATTATCTAGGTAATTATCATGTCACTCATTTTAAATAATCTTAACGTATATGTAAAAGGAGATGATCCTTCTTTTCAATTACTGCATATTGACAAAACACTGCTTTAATGGTCTATACAGCACATACACATAAGCCCACCTATACCCTTATAACACAACTAAAATTGGTAATCGTTAGAGAATAACAGGTAGTGTGTGTGCTCTCCAATTATCTCGGCATTGTTTGCAGCCGTTTTGGATTTACCTGTCCAGATGAATAAAAAATTACTGATTTGGGTATGGGGTTATAAGAGATTGTATAAAACTTATTTAATAATTCCAGGTGAAATTTACATTTGAATTAATATGCATTGTCCCTAACCTCAAGAATAAAGGAAATGTTTATCAGTAAATTTAAAAAAAAACATGTTGCTTATCCAGGCGAGTACATCTACTTTAATCTATTAGATGTGTGATGAGCTTCATTTATTCATTTCGTATGAACCATATAATAATTTTTGACCTTCGGTTCCTCAATTAATTCTTTCGATAACCACATCAAGAACAAATGCGTAATTTTAAGACATACCTTAGTGAAATTATACAGACTGGATTTGGCACGGACTAGATTTAAAAAAAACCAACCTTTTCAGCTTGTGTAATTAATCGCCTAGCCACGACCACCTATTTTATTGCTAGTACTTATTGTTGAAATACATTTTATAAAACGCCACAGTGTATTATATCTGAAAGCGAGAACCGAAAATTAATGGCCCAGCAGGGCATACGTCGTGTGAGACCAATAGAAATAGTTAGAGGCAGTATATTACCAGTCTTGATGAGATTATAAGAAAAAAAAAATACGCGCGTTTAATTTACGCTATAAAAATATATTAGTTAATAAATTTCTTCATTTAAGTAGTAGCCTGCCTAGTACAAGCATTGAGGAGAATGATTAATAATCTCTCTCTGTCTCTGGCTCTGTCTCTGTCGCTTTAAGTCTCTCTCCTCTCTCTGTCTCTCTCTCTATCTCTTTCTAGGCATTCATGGACTCTCTGTTGGATATCATTCAGAAACCAACCCTGGTGGTTACTTGAAAGTGGTTATATATTGCAACAACTTTCTTTGTAGTTGTATGGGCAGAAAGTGTCAGTGTCTTTCTGGTCAATGTACTCAAAACAATATTCTGGTCAGCACAACGCCATATAAACCTATTGTCAGTTATGTACAGAAGTAGCACTTGAAATAGTAGAATGAAAGTCGTGTAAAAGAACGTTGCAGATTCTCGACGTGTTCTCTTGATAAAATCAAAAAGATTGTATGTGATTATACGAATTACGTGCTTCCATTGCCGGTTTTTATTGTGAATTTATTATTATTATTTCTCATGAAATAAATGTATAATTAAGTATCATGAAATTAAATCAGTTTAAAATCCTATAACATAAATGAATATTTTAGGAAATATTTTAACTTTAATGCAAACATTTTAAATATACAATGTTTAATATGTTCGTCTTGTTTTATTTCCGGTTGTTTACGTGTTAGCAAGTTCTTAAATGTCGGTGTGTAGTTAATAGATTAATCAATATTTCAAATAAAATATGTGTATAATTTAATCGAGAGATTTATTTTCAGTGTGCGCGTAATATATAGAACGCATGTTATTTTTTATGTTCATCAAATACATCTTAAGATAAAAAAGTTTCACGATCAAGTACGTGTAAAATAGGAAGTGCCCTGTTATTTTTTTTTACACAGTGATCACCACTTATCAAGGCCCGGAAGCCACTCAGGGATAAGGGGTATTGCATGTACATTACGCTAGTGTGGAGATTATTTCATGTTGAAGTTTTGGGATTTGTGGAATAGGTCGGCATAATTGGTTAGAGCAGTACAGAGAGGGAAAGTATAAGAGAAAGAGACATGAAAGATATGAAAACATAAATATTAGAATATTAATTGGGAGAAGGACAAATAGTGAAAATATCTCATAAGTGGAAACATTAACTGGCGCAAAAGTATGTAGTTATATTGAACTAATATTTTCATGATTTGACATTCGCTGATATTTTGTGCGATCTGTTCTTGCTTGACTACTATTCTCTTTATTTTAATCTAGATGAATATTTAGTGGAAGACATAGAAATATATGATTAAAAATTTAATCTAACATGCTCTTGGAAATGTAAGTTTGACAGAGTACAGGAGAACAGAGTTACTATAATGTACATTTTAGAAAAGAATCGAATTTATTATTACAAATTCTGGTTAAGGGTATTGGCTACTTACATAGCTGAATAGTTTTTCACATATAGTAATCTGCTATATTTTCTTATATTTATGAAATGTTTTGTGGGAATCGATATATATATATATATTCATATATATATATATATGTGTGTGTATGTGTGTATTATATATATATATATATATATGTATTATACATATTATAGATATGTATATATATATACACACATAGATATATAATTATATGAATGGTTTTATATACATTACTCATTTACAAGTTATAACATAAAAAAATATTACTATAATGCCTTCCATCTATATAGACGTTATTATACAACTAAATTATTATTATATTTGGAGTTTGGAGAACATTTTGGTTATTTGTTAAATATTGAATATAAATTAACATCAGATCAGAATATAAGGAATGGGTAAGAGATAAAAAGTGGAAGGGTTTTAATAATGTTTAAATAAATGCGTAACGTATTATAAAAAGAACAAAATTACGTCAGACTGTGAGTTAAAATCGAAAGGATGGCAAAGGTTAATAAACAAATCGATAATGTAAATTGAAACATATGCTGCAAAAACCTTGCGCCACAAAAATCAGAGATGCTTCTCATTTCTTGTCATTGTTGCTAATTTATTGATAAAAATCAATTGTTTGAAATGTTGTTGATAGAGTGTGAGTGAATGGAATGGATGGCGGCTGTATTGATGCTTTATTGATAATGTATTGATGTATGTTAAAGCCCAGTTTCCTTAATAAGGCATTTTACAAGACGGCATTTAAAACTTAATTAGCATAAAGTGAAAATTGGACGCCATTTTCAAAGCATACATCCCTTTTAAGTGACAAATTAGCATTTAAAATTGACGCAGAATTGGTGTAAAAAGAAATGAAAGAACTATAATACCGAACAAAACAAACTCGGCATAGAATAGATTAAATTACTCTATGAGCGAAAGCTGTGATTGGCTGATATTTTTTTTTTTGCTTCAATGTTATTTGCTCTTCAATACTGGTAATAACTGAAAACTAAAAGAACAAAAGAAAAAAAAAGCAAAGAACAAAATAAGGAGCAGATAGTCAAGTAAGTTTCATTATGTAACATATTGTGATAATGTTAAAACTTAACGCATATAAAACATATGTCACATTTCTTAAAAAAATAAACAGATTATTTGAACAACAACAGAAAAATACTATATTAAAGGGTAGTTAAAACGAAAGTAAAAGATCCGTTAATTTTTTTTTTTAATTTAGAGACAATTAACACCTCTATAAATAAGGATTCGCATGGTATCGACTGTAACCTAAGCGGTGTGCACGTTACAACCATGAATTCCTTAAGCTGTCATCACTTGACGCAAATTTAAAAAGCGTATTCGCGAAAATAGCAAACCATGCTATGATAAACAGAGCCTATATACAAAATTTCAAGTCTGTCGATTGAAATATGTTGAGTATATAGGTTGAGAAGTGTCCTCACACATATATTTTCACTTTTACAGATAGACTAGCAGGCCACTTAGCGGTGCCACGGTCGTAAAATAAGCATAACTAGTACATTTTAATTGATGCCGAATTCTTATTTATAATAAGAAAAAATACCGCAGATATAAAACGTTACGTTAAATTATTTTAAATTATTTTTTGTTTAATTGAATTAAGCTGAGACATGTGCATGCGAGTATTTTGCTATTTGTCTTTAAATTCCGTATTTGTAAATAAAAAAACAATCTCGAGCTGAGATTGAAACAAAACCCAAAATACAGTGGGTCAAGAAGGATTACCATTAAACCAGCTTGAGATAATATTTACAAAGTGTTTTTGAACCTACCTTTTCTTTATGTAAAAAGTTATGTTTCATGGTTGTGTATGCACATTTGTAAAAATGTTGACAAAGAGATAAAAGAGATCACTCCGCCACGTATCAATTTTAAAATTTTGATATCTTACATGCATTTCCCTCCAGATAATATCGGAATAAAAAGCCTTCCACATCTCTGAGTACATTACATGCCTAATTTCAAGTCGATAGATAAAAGATGCGTTGAGATATAGGTGCCCTCTCACATTCCTACTTTTATAAATAGATACATTGATAGACTATTTGCGTTTTCTTCGAGATCGATATGCAGCGTTTTAATTATATTTCTAGAATATTAGACATATATCATGAACGTTCGGAAAGGATGATGATTTAAAAAGGACGTTTATTATAATGCTGATCCAAAATAATGCCGTTAAGTCGAAGAGACCTAGAGGCTCGATGTCTCGCCCGTCTTATGCAAGATTTCTCAAAAGGGATGAGCAATCAATGGCGATCCTCTAGGTCTCTTCATCTGCATTTTAATTTCCATATCGTTGGATTTTATCCATTTTGATAATGATATATATATATATATATATATATATATATATATATGTGTGTGTGTGTGTGTGTTTGAATGTGTGTGCATGTATGCGTGTGCGTGTGTTCTTGTATCTATAGGCGTCTGTGTTTGGGCGCGTGTACGCCTCTGTGTGCGCATATATATATATATATATATATATATATATATATATATATATATATTCTATATTCTATATATCTATAAAAACAGAGATGTGTGTGCCACAGACGATTTCTGATTGGTTAATCCAATAATCACATCTAAAAAAACTATGGTTCCTACGTTCTTAAATTTACCATAAAATATTATGCTCTTATTTATTGTCCATCTTGGAAGGGTCTATTTTTTTCCTAATTTACCATTTACAAATTACAAAATTACGAAACTTACACCAACCACCACAATCCAACCTCCGACACCACGTCCGCCATTCACACGTACACACAACGCGAAAACAAATGCTGTCCTCCAAAGGACAGACTATTAGTACTACTACCCAGCTCACGCGCACACACGCACACACGCACACATACACACGTTCACTACCGTCCTTGTGTACGTCACGTTGTTATGGCAACCAAGCCCGTTCCCGTTTATCCATTCATTTGCTTATACTTTCTTTTACTACATTTTTATTAAGTTTTTTTATTTATTAAAGGTAAGAGAGTAATTCGGGTATGCATACTAAACTGTTAACCGTTAGTTTGCGTGTTCGATCCTGATCGATTCTACTTTTTTTTAATTCAATTTGTTTATTAAATCCTATCCGAAGCGGGGAGGGGCTATACCCTTTCCTTCCACCTCCCCCCAAGGGTGGGTTCCTAACGGAAGGGCGTCCGATCCTCCACCCACCTACGGGCAAGCAGGGGGAGCTGGCCACCATCCCCCCACCAAAAGGGGAAGCCTGGCATTTTCTCACCCGAAAGGGGGGAGCTTGGCAGTTTCTCCCCCAAAGGAGGGAGCCGGTGTCCCCCCCCCAAGGGTGGGGGGGGCGAAGAGGCCAGGAGGAGGTGACTTTTTTCTTTTTTTTTGGGGGGGGGGAGAAGGCTCCAGGCACCCTATTCCCTGAAGGTGGGGTTGGGAATTATCTCTCCCTGAAGGGGAAGGGGGGAGGCCGGCACCAAGCATGTAAATCCAGAGGGGTGACTTTTTTGTTACCCCTCGGAGTGGGAAGGGGGCCGATCACCCAGGCAACGCCGGGTAACCCCTGCTAGTGTATATATATATATATATATATATATATATATATATATATATATATATATATATATATATATATATATATAATGAACACTGTTTAATTAAATATTAAGCGTCGATACTTAAATATTTTATAACTTTTAAAAGGAAATAACATTAATTATAATAATAAGCATCTTGGACAATAATTTTATCATTTGTTTTTATAGAACTAGTCTCCTAATCAGGAAAACAGGTGGGTGGAGATTTTAATCATAAAATCATAAAAAAAATTATTACTAATCTATTTTCAAAGTTATAATTTATAAGTTAATAACTATTTTTATTATTATAGTTGTATTACTATTATTATTATCTTATTTGATATTTTACCATTATTTTCTATTTTATTGTGGTATCTCTTTCATTTTGAATTTATATGTTATTATTTCTATTAATATTAGTTATATAAATATTTTAGTTAATATCATAAATAATATTAGTATTTAATTACTACCAAAAACATTTATCGTATTACTATTAATATTTTTATTAATATTTCTATGTTTAAAACATTATATAAAGATAACTAATTTATAAGTAATTAGTGTTTACCTACCTTTGAACAATAACAGTTTCTTTATTTCTCTATTTGAGTACCATTTTTCAAAAGTGTCTATTATCTCCCTTTATAATTAAATTATTTAAGTTAAATTCAAATATAGCGTTTCCAACGATTTTAAATCGTAATATTACTTTATAAGAAGTCCATTTTAAGTTTGTATATATCACGATTGCCAATATTCATAAACTACATTTAACAACATCCCAATGAATAGAGTGACGACGATACTTACGGGCTTTAGCGGTATACGAATAAAAGGTACATATGTTTTATTAGAAATATTAAAGATACGCCATCTTAACCTTACTTGACCACCCGATTTTATTTTATTTTATCTTACTTTATCAACAGGTAAATATTTTTCATTGTATCTAAAATATTTTCCAGGTATCTGCCTGGCTTAAAAAATGCTAGTTTTATTTTTGGTGTCTTTAAACCCCCATCCACTCTTTTTGCTTTTAAGGAGACTTTGTTTTATGAAATAAAATTATAAAATTATTGTCCAAGTCTGTCTCAATAAAAACATCGGTTTTGAAACGATCGTACAATTCATTGATTTTGTTTGTTTTTCCTTTTGAAACCAATTTTTGATTTTAATTTTAATTATAAATTATCAATCATTTTACTCAATGTATATATATATATATATATATATATATATATATATATAATACATACATATACATACATATACTTACGTTTATAAGCATGTTAACATTTTCAATATAGATGATACAAATAATATTATAAGTCTTACATGCATATTTAATAAAAGCCAGCGTTCAGGATGCAAAAAATCATTAAGTACTACATAGAAATAGCAAATACGATTACAATGAGCTTATTTTTTCCTTTAGCATCTGAGAACCTTAAGATCATTTTCATGCTAAAAACCACGAATCTGTTATGAAGAAAAAATGTAGTTTATTCTGGTGAATTCGAAAAGAATGATCAGAAATGCTATTTAGCAAGAAAAAGCAAATGAGCTATTCGTTTTCGACTTGGGATCTGTTAAAAATAAATCACTGACATTTAGTGCAATAAATTCACTTGAAATAAAACGACAGAATTAAAAAATGAAAAAAAAGGAGCGCAAAAAAGAGGAAAAATATTGCGAAAAGTAAAAAAGAAAGAAGGCGGAGGTATTAGATACAAATACAGAAGAGGCGGAGAATGCGTAGTTAAGGAAACTGAAACACAAAAGACGTATAGACCGAGTACTTCAGCAAAAGCGTTTCAATATACTCAACATATCAGAGCAGCACACTGTCTGACAAATCATCTGACACTCCTACTTTTAGTCATCACCATTTTTAGGAAGATTGTGTGTGACCACCACCCTTCCTTCCTCCTATTTTCAATTTTTTTTTTTTTTTTTTTTTTTTTTTTTTTTACATTGTGAATTTTTTTCATCGCTGCGTTATTTTAGCTTTGGGGTAATAGTCGTTATTCTGACCGTTTAAGTGTTGATAACTCGAGATATTCACCGGAGATACCATCTAGACGTCCTCATTGATGGGAATCAAAAATACTGATCCTAGCGTGACGTTCCGATTTAATGAGGTACTTATTTTATCCCAAAAATGATCTTGCGTGGTCAGATTCTAGTCAGGGACATGTTTAATTCTCTTTGACTATCCTTCGTTTCCTTATAGAGTATATACCTTCAAAGATAGCCATTAGTATGCGTCACTTATTATATATAATACAGTATGGTTTATTTTGGATAATGTTTTTTATTTATATTTCCATAAGTTTATATGAAGTTAGTGGCATGTGCTCTTAATAGATGTTTTAGTTTAATGATTGTAATGAGCCGTCGATATCTTCTTCACATGTATTGATTTTACTATACCCGTGTTACTTCAGCTGATATTCTGTAAATAAAAAAATAACAATGAGCGCATTTGACAAACTTGTAATAATAGAATTATGAATCCTAAACTGAGAAAACTCTGAAAGGAATATTTTCGTATGTTTTTCCATTGTCTGCCCCAGATCTTTGAACAATATATTTGCGTACGTAGTTTTAGCGAATGTCGAACAGGTTTCTTCATTATTTCAAGCTCGCTTTGAACGTTATAAATAAACTCTTCCATTTGATTTTGGATAATAAAAATACGCTGCTTTATTTAATATAAAATCAAGCTAATATTTTATATGGCTTATGATGTGTCCGATTGGCTAATTCTGTATGTTAAAAATTTAAAACAATTTATGTAAATTTGTAACAACCATTATGAATTATGAACTCATAATTGTTCAGCACATGAAAAAATATATTTACCATTTATCCATGGAATCAACGCCCGTAAAATAAATCCCTCGCTGATCATCTACCTAGACCGCTACATATAATCACGAAACCCTTAAATGTGTTCAATGTCCAATCTGTTACAGTTGTAATTGTTGAATCGCGTCCTCATTATTGTGAGATGTTGAAAAATAGTGAACAGTGTATAACCTAAATTAAAGCGTAATCGACAGTCCATACTGTATCACCTCAGCCTATTAAATATCAACATTTTATCTAAATAATATTGCTACATGATTGATCAATATTGATTAGGTTCAAATGCTGCAGTGACTTATTTACGATTATAAATACGTTTTAGTAAAGACCTAAATGTCGACTAAATAAGAATTTCTGACAACATTCTAGTAATTATTTATTAAAAATATCACCAGAATTTTATAGAATTACAATCTTTGCGTAAACGAAATACGTTTCTGTTCTTATTGTTTATCTCAGGCGTATTTTCAATCTTTATGTACGACATAATCACGTTGACAGATCATCGAAGTTAAGCAACGTTGATCCTGTCTAGTACCAGATGGGTGATTATTTGGGAATTCTAGGCGCAGTGTGTGCTTTCCAGTTATCTCGGCATTGTTTCCAGTCGTCCTGTACCTCCCCTGGCCACGGGTATTCAACAATGTCGAATCAGCAGAGGTGTGGTTGGTTATTGCGCAACACTTGCCACAAAAATCACGAGCGAGCACCCTTATCGTGGGTATCCATAATCTGTCAAGACTGAAGGAAGTCTTTTTTATTTTCAATCTTCGGGATACGCCATTGCTAATACGAATAGTACCTATGATAGATGGCAGTGGACTGACACGAACCCGCAACTAATATGCTAGAAATAAGCTAAATCAGTTACAGTTCTAACAGGCCGGAATTGATTAGAAGAACCATATTTATAGTGAAATAGTGTAATATGCAAGAAAATGCTTCGGAAAAACGCATAACTTCTATTTAAGTGTGATTATTACTATATATATAAACTTTAACATGAGTGAATAAACACTATTTCCACAGAAATAGATACACACACACACACACACACACACACATATATATATATATATATATATATATATATGTGTGTGTGTGTGTGTGTGTGTGTACGTGTGTGTGTGTTTAAGCGATGGCAAAATGTTGTTATTAAATTATAATATCTGTATACATATGTAATATCGAAATAACATGATATATTTCAATAATTTATTTTCAAAACAGATATCCTTGAAAAAACCTTTTTTTCCAATCTCTTGTCAGTTAACCTTTGATTCTGAAATGTGAATGGAAATATTTAAGCAAAACTCTAAAATACGAGAATGGCCCCTACTTTGAGATGATTACCTCAATCAGCTAAGTGGTTTTCCAGTTTATGCTTCAAGTTGATGAAAATATAATTTAGGAATATTGAAAAGGACCTTGTCAAGGCAAAAAAAAAGGAAAATAGAAAAATATTTACTGAAGCAGGATCAACATTAATAGTGACCCTTTATGTTCATGTATATTAAACGATCGAAAGTCTGTCTCAGCTTGTGTAAAGGCAATCATGCGTAAATAATATTGAAGATTGAAATCAAAAAAACATGTTTTATCTGATGTTAAAAATACTTCTTAATGCATACTTAATTTTGTTTCATGTAGCTTAAAGCCAGAGGTGGTTATAAAGATAGCACCACTGAATATATATATATATATATATATATATATATATATATATATATATATATATTATTATTATTATTATTATTATTATTATTATACATTTTGCATAAACACGCACCCTAAAATACACGCACATATATATGCATATAGAATATATATGCATATAGAATATATATACATATATATATATATATATATATATATATATATATATATATAAAATACATTTATAAATTACTAACTAGCTGTATCTACGTATTGAGCACTTTTGAAGTAAATACTTAAAGTTTACGCATAAATCTATACTTGGGTTTATTAATTTTATGTGAGTTAACGAAGTAGTTATATATATATATATATATATATATATATATATATATATATATATATATATATATTTATATATATATATAAAGCTGATTGGCTAACTGAAACTGAATAGAAGGTTCATATATAAAAACATGAGACAACCACAAAATTCTCACATAAGCCTGAGGAATTCTAGCGTGAATGAAACGCGGAATATTATGTGTAGCTTAATCGCCATATATATTTTAAAACATACTACCTTGCTCTACATATGTATTGAGCACTGCTAAATAAATACTTAAAGTTTACGCATAAATTTATACTTTCGTATATTGATTTATGTGAGTAAACGAAGTATATATATATATATATATATATATATATATATATATATATATATATATATATATATATATGAGGGAGAGTGAAGGAGAGATAGAAAATATGTAGTTTAAGAAATGAATACAAAATATTTATCTACTAATGTGTTTCGTATCATTTTAATCTGTAAATAAAAAAATGTGTAAAAAAATAAAATATAACAATAACAATATGGCTATCTATCTATCTAAATGTGTGTGTGCATATATAACTACATTTATAGACCTACATCAATCTATCTCTATCTTATCTCTCTCTCATTCTCTCTTTCCTTCGCTTTCTTTCTCTTTCTCTTTCTTTCTCTTTCTCTATCTCTCTCTCTCTCTCTCTCTATATATATATATATATATATATATATATATATATATATATATATATAATTGTTAACAATGAAGATACAATATAAAACATATCTAATCTTATTTCAAATTTATTTTAACTCATAACCCGGCTCTGCTATTGAGATTAGCATCTGATCTACACGATGAAAGAATTAAAACAAATCTCCAGAATATATCAGCCAGTGCTACATTATGTAATCTACGTTTTTATTCTGTAAGAAAACATCATGCATATAAATCTACCTATTGTTTTAAATCAGGCGAGGTATCTGTAAGTATAAGGTATAAAAGTATATACGTCTCAAAATTCATGACATAAAGTTATGCTTCCCTGAAAAAAGTTTTTCTTGATCGGTAGTAATATGTAAATTACCTCAGTCCAGAAACAGGTGTATAAAGCTATGCTGTGTAATGTAGTATTTGATGTTGTACGAGAAAACAAAACAGATAAAGTTCTGTGTAAGATCGGATAGTACACTTAAAACTCTACCAAAATGTCCAAGCTTATTTTTGAAAAAAAATACTTTCTATTATTTTGTTAATATACTGTAGTAGTTATTTAAATAGCTTTTAAAATATTAACTTTATCGACAAAGAAACAGACGCAGACATGTCTGTCTATCTTTGTTTAATTACACTTGTTGAAGTTATTTAATACTCCTGGATTATTCGAGTTAGATTTAAGTAAATACAACATTGTATTATACAATATAATAGCGTTTGCATCAGTCAAAAAAAGAATGCGAGGCCCGGTTATTCAACCACCGGGTTGAAATCCGAAAGGATGAATACAACACGAGAAAAATGTTTAATGCCACTATCACGTGACAAACGCGTTTGTTGTTAGTGCGCGCATGATCGTGTGAATGGAATTTCGTGGGCGACATATTCATCGATTAGGGAGAACTGTGCTGAAATACGTATCATACTAATTAGCAAACCAATAAATGTCTGTAATTTATTTTAGTGTTTGTGTGTACGAAGGGACTTTATTGCCGTTAGCGGTACACGATCTTTCTGGACACCGATACGCGACATAAGTCTTCGGAAATAGTGACAAATCAGGAGGATAATGGATTATGGAATTGAATGATCATAACCAAGGAAATTGTTGAAAAAGTCCAGTAGTGATTGCAAAGGGGCCGTTCAGATTTTTCGTCGAAAAATTATCCGGTTCCTAAGAGGGGTGGGGCAATGTGTTACTTTGAAATAATGGACTCAAGTTGCACTTTCTCACAGCATCGCATACATATTACACAGTTACTATAATTGAGAGTATCTGAGAAAATTGACCATATTCTGGATACCTATCACTCGGTTAGCATTCACGTATGGGGAGACTTCGATGTTCACAATCTTGAATGGTTAATCAACTCAAGCAAGACAAATAATGAGAGGAGATGTTGTCTTGATTTCTCGATTGCTTATAATGTAACTCACATTTGTACACACCCATCCCTATACCCGACTCCGACAGACAATATGCAAGTGTTCTTAATCATTCTCTTAAAACTTGCCCAGGAATGTGCTCATCTTCCGTACTGTCTCAATTTCGATGTTCCAATAACACAGTTGTTTCGGTTGAGATAAGAAATAAATATAATACATTCTCAGGTATAATTCTTTATGGTACTGTGTTGAATTCTGAACGGATAAACATAATGCGGGAAAATGTAATGGTACTATCATGAGATAACCCTATGTGCTGTTAATTTCGATGTTGTGAGCGCGTGATCAATAGCTGAATCGTGCATTCAGTGATTGAACAGCACTATATAAAACTGTGTAATTATAATTAGCGAAGCAGTGAGCGTATTTCATTTGTGTTTTATTTGTGTGATACGAATAACTTGTATTGCGGTTAACGGTACGCCATCTTTAATGAAAATGATACGCGATGTAAGTCCACGCATATATGGGGGCATCTGGAGAATAATAAATCAACGCATTGACAGGAAGCAACATAGGAAATCGGTGGAAAGTCGGATAGTGACTGGAAAATGGTCGATCATAATGTTCATCGATTATGAGTTGTGGTGAAAAGATAAAAACAGTAATGAATAAAAAATAATAATATATTAAATATATAATAAAATAAAATAAAATAATATATTCGTTGATGGAAATGGGTTGCTACATCATTGAAGCCACATCTGTATTTCTATTCCTCTGCCGGAATTTATGAACTCCAAATCCCAACGTTTATTCTCACCACAAGGTATTCTTTTTGAACTTCAGGGATACACTTTTTAAACTTTTACGATGTTGAAAACCATGTGTAAGAAGAAAAAACCTGGCCATTAGCTTTTGTGCAAAACTGGTATTGGACCGACTGTTTCCATAGATGAGTTTGCCAGTAAAGGATACTAAAAGATAACTTCAGAATTCGATCCAAAATTCACCATGAACATGAATTATGTGTTTCCATCGTATAACATGTGATAAGTACATCTCCCCAGGGGATCCTAATTTGCCTCATATGTGCTTCAAATAGCACTCGCTCACACCTCGTTCCTCTTTTCCATATATCTCCCCCTTGACAGCTATTATCATTGAACGTATCTCTGATAAAATAGGATATATTCTGTCAAACTATCATTCAGCTTACAATCATGTATGAGGAAAATCAATATTCACAATGTAAAAAGATCGTCCGCTCAAAACAAGACGGATTGTAAGGGAAGGCATTTTCCTGGTTTCTCTATTCGCTCTGCCCTAACCAAACATGTTTACGAATCCACACGTAGGTCGGGTCGGTTCTGACAGACAATATGCAAGTCTCCTTTACCTTTCTTACAACCTGCTCAAAAAGTGTATTATCTTCTGTTCTTCTCCATTTAGATCTTCTGATCACAGAGTTTTATTGGTTAAGATAACAACAAAATGTAATAAACCCTCAGATATCTATTCATCGTATTGTAGATAGATATTATATGGCTGATTGAGATAACTTCCAAAGGTACTATTTATGCACTTCATGTTTAAAAAGATCGTACCCTCTATAGTATCAAATCGTGGATAATTTATTTTAGGTATAGACAGTTTAATGTCCCTAAGAAACCCCACCAAAAGCCCAACAGCCAGCCGTACTCCACCCAAGAATGTGCCGCTTCCATTGTGTAAAGAAACCACTATTTCTATTGATGTGAACATTATAGATGTGAAAATATAGACATCTTTACAACTGCCAGTGCCATTGTAAAAAAGGGTAGTAAGGAATGCAATGAAATCATATGGTCAGTACGTAAAATTTAAAGTGGTCGAGCAGCGATCTGATTTTCACCAGTTTGGGCGAATAACAAACAGGCCTCTGAATAGAAGCGTCTCCTTTATCCCTACAATCATAGATGTATCAGAGGTAATTTCGTTAGCATCTGACAAAGTTAAACTCGTTGTCTAAAACTTTGCGGCAAAGTCTACCCTTTGCGGTCAGAGCTGCCTACCCAACGTATTCCATTCTGCGACAAACCAAAATCCATGCGATGTTGCAAGTTTAGCTCAAACCATATTTCCAGTAAAGTAACTATTCCTGACGGAATTCCAGTCATTGTCCTAAAATGCGCCAAGCAAAAATATCCCTCATACTTACAAAGCTGAGTAAATGTTTTTTTTTTTGTTGGTTTTTTTATATAGGCATAAAGCAGTGCTTCTCGCTGGAAATCTTCATCAATCTGCTCTGCATTTAAAAATTCTGGGGGTCAGCCATCTACATCTCAGTACAGATCAATCAGTCTCCTGAGCGTTACGAGTAAGTTGCTGTGATATTATGTGATGAACAGGGAACAGATAAACTACCCAGCTTATATAACGTACTCAATTACATGCAATATGGATTCCGTACTGCGAGACCAGCATCTAGTGTGCTAACTGTTATATCATATAGGATTAGAGAATATATATGTACGGCGTTTCGTTTCCTGGGCCATAGCTCTTGAAATATCAAAGGTTTTTGATAAAGTATTATGTAAACATCTACATTAAAATGGCCTTAGAAAAAGAATAGCTGGAAATGCCACAATTATTTAATCATTTCACTGATAGGTTTAAAAGTGTAATTTATTATTATTTCCTTTCATCATAATCGTTCTTAACCCCATCACGCCGCAATTGTAATAACTATTTTTAGTCTTAAGAGAGCTCGATATATTCCCAAGCTTCTAGGGCTGACGGTCACCATTGTTCTGACAAAAAAAAAACATATAGTGAAAATCTGTTCCTACAGTTGCTGAAAAAGTGGTTGGATCACTCTACCGCGCCAGTAGATATATCTTTATAAGAGCCAGGTACGTCCTAATTTAAATAACTGTTGCAACCTTTGTAATGGCGTTGCTTGGCGCAACATATCCAACTATGGTAAAATTCAAAATGGTTTCAAAATCTAGTAGGTTCTGCTCTATTCTTATCCCTCCAACCACTACTCATCAGAAAACACGTTGCTAACTGTCTCTACTTTATCGTTATTTTTATTGCAAACGCCTGATTGAACTTCAATACATGGTCTGCCATTGCATATGTTTGACAACAAACTCTCGACTAGCTTCAACCATGATACACGTTTTCTTACACTCTTTATCTTCACCTAAGTATGAATGCATGTTCTATGAAGGAAGTTTCTTTCTGATAACTATCCCCCCATGGAAAACTTGTGTTGGCCTGTTTTCAAGTTGAACACAAAATAGTCGTCTTCAACTTCAATGTAAACAAGTTCTTGTTGTGCCGTACTTGTAAATAATCCAATTTTACACAATTTACAACGGTGTCGATTACTAAACTACGATCATCCATTCAGTCCTTGTAAAATGGTGACTTTGGATAAAAGCGAAACGTAATATCTGGAAAACTTGCGCCTGATATTATAAGCTTCTGTGAGCAGGTTGAATGTATAAATGTCGTGTGCGTATTCTAAGCTATAATGCCGTTTTTAAAGAGGAAAAGTAATTATAATACTATTATTTTAGAGATATGCACTATATTATTTACATTTATATTTTTTATATATTATATATGTTCATATATTTTATATTATATATATATACATACATATATATATATATATATATATATATATATAT
>NC_136498.1:44845227-44865227 GCF_053919585.1 Euprymna scolopes | reverse complement strand
TATACATTACGATAAAACTTGCTGAGTATGCGCTGTTTTACGGTTGTTGTAAAAATGGAAAGGAAACTCAAATTTCGCTTCGTTTTAATCTTTCTTAATTTTTTAATTGTGCCCCCCAAACGAATACAATCAAAACAGTAAAATTCAACAATAGTACTTTATGTATGTAAAACACAAAATATTTATTAAAAAAGAAGTTAATAACGCAAGGGTAATAATTCCATTTTTAAACGAAAAAGTCAATCTTTTTTTTATTTTTTACATAAGTCCAGCTTACAATTCACATTGGAAATGTCGGCATTTATAGGTTGTCGGGTACGTTTACATCGAATAAACACTCCAATCTAGTAGATGTATCAGAATTTTTGTAGGAATTTTTGACATCCCTATCACGAAACTGCGAATAAAATATAAAAACTCGTAATAACGTCTGAAATTTTCAAAAATCGCTAATTAACCCCCCCCAAAAAAAACCCTCCATATTTTAACTTCCTACCATAAAAAAATTATAAATATAGTCGAAGCGGTTAGCTCCCCATATGGCTTGCATATTTTATCAGCTAGTTTTACCTGTTTTTTTTCAGAGAGGCTATTTTTTTGCAGGAAACAAATCATGAACTCAAACTTTTTATAAAAAAAGGTAAATTGAAATATACTACAAATTAAAAGTCACAATAATGGTGCAACATATTTTGAAATTAGAAAAAAAAACTTTGTTTTAGCATGTTAAAAGTATTTAGGTTGGTTAATAATTAAATTCTACTGTATTGGTATAAGTTTTTTTTATTGCTGTTGTTTCTTGCTTTTTACAATTTTCGACAAAATACTTCTAAATTAAGCAGGGTTGCTTAGATCGTATTTTAAACTAAACTTCAGAGGTTGGAATGCCTCCCACCTTAAATGTACTTGGGAAAATCGATTTAATAGCGAGATTTAAGAATGGTTAGCCGAATAAAAGGTGGAAAACGAAACAAATAATCAATAAATTATTGTTACCAAAGGCAATAAATGCTACTTTTTTTTACTTACATGAATGAGTTTAATTTATGTTTTAAAGTATTTTCAAGCGCTTTTCTTTATTTTTAATCTTAAATGGCGGGTGTTAGGGTGCCAAATATATCCAGATTTTCTAGAATTCCCCGCTAGATTGCAAACGAAAACTCCAGATCTAGCAGGAAAACCGCTAAATTAGAAACACTGGTCACGTGATACGAAGCGGTATAAACAATTGTCCCTAAATAAAAAATGTCCTATCGGTACAAAGAGAACCACCTATTTATCATAGAAAAAATAAGTATAATGTTATAATTAAAAAAGAAATATATAAAAACACACATGGGTATAGTAAACATATTATACCAAAATGGGGAAGCCATCCGTCCAGTAGTTCTTTAGACTATTAATTGCGAACGAACCAAGAGTTAATTTTTTTGTATATATACATGAGATTAAAAATAAACATGGAGCAGCAAATTATCAATATAAAAACTCAATATTTAAGCCTGCCATCATGTAAATAAAAAAATCATTGACACACACACACACATATATATATATACATATATATATATATATATATAATCAGTTCGGATAGAGGCACTAAAATGAGGCGTATATAGACACCGTGTTCATCGATGTCTTCTTGTCTGTACACACACCACTATATATTTTGTTTTGTCAATTATTTCATTGGTTCATCTACTATTATGCAAAAGGAATTTTTTCTCTGGGTGAGTTCGTTTCCTATGAACTTAATCATTTGAAACTTAAATACAAGCATTTATCACCGCACAAACGTGGACGCCAGATATATAAAATTAACAGAAGAGTCTTTTCCCATGAGAGTAGCACTTTAGAAATGAAGATTTCTCTCTTGATCAGAATGAAAGCATGATACATTATTCCTGCAGTTAAAACTTTAATTTATACATGGCATGTAGAAAAAAAAGATCTGTAAACTCAACGGTTTTATTGTGACTGCACTAAATTGTTGAATAAGTCAATGTTGGCGGCATGTGGACCCCCTCATCTGGGCACCGCGAGGAGTTCTAACCTAAAGCAGACAATAAGCATTTCAACATTTTCGATGGCAGTAAATATATTGGTGGTTTAAACATTCGTTGATTTAAATATTCGCTTACGGACAATACCCGTCTGCCTGATATATATATATATATATATATATATATATATATATATATATATATATATATATATATATATATATATATATATATATTAACTCTTTAATATTTATAATACATTTTAGGTTTACCATTTTGATTACCTTAGTAAACTTATTGTAACTTATATATATATATATATATATATATATAAATATATATATATATATATATATATATATATTGGCAAAATGAAGATCACCAAATATAAAATGAGAGCATCATATGTTGTGTTTTATTGTGCGTTACGATTGTTTCCTAAGCATTTAGACAATTTTAAATATTAAATCATTTTAATATATTCGAAAATAGATACCCCTCAGATAGCGACATACATTAGTTATGCATGCCTGAATACACTCCTCATCTTTATTTAAAGGGATTAAGCAGTTGGCCTCTCATTTATCCCAGTTTTTATATTATACTAGACTAACCGTGACCCGTTGGGTCGGTATGTTATATCAGCTATGGAATTCATGTATGAGCGTGTCACTTGTGACGTAATGAAAATAGTTTGTTATTTTGACATAACAGAAACATTTCTATGAAAGTATATTAAAATGAACAAAGAATATAGATAGATTTCTATGAGTCGTTCTGTTTATTATAATGGATTACTTTGGAAAAAAAATACAGTTACTGAATTATAAGTGGTTGGTCATACTTATAGGTAAATACGCACTTGACAGATACCATAATACTTATTATTATTAAGTTCAAATTTGATATATCTTTTCTTTTCTTTTTTTTGACATCGGTCATTTCCGTATTACGCTTAAGTCATTTTAAACCCCACCTTTCCCATGTTAAATAATAATTTCGAAATAATAACGTTAATATTTCAGCGTCCCAATTATTTTTTTTATTTTTTGTTTATTTTAAACCCTACTCTTCCCATGTTAAATAATAATTTCGAATAATAACGTTAATATTTCCGCGTTCCAATTGTTCATTTCGTTTAATTTTCGCGTTTAAATTATCCAAATAAACAACTGTTAATACTGTCTGCCTTTTTTACATCGTTTATTTCTACATTACGTTTAAGTAATTTTAACCCCACTCTTCCCATGTTAAATAATAATTTCGAAATAATAACATTAATATTTCAGTGCGCAGGTCATGCGCGCATGCGAAATCGGATGTCGTAAACCGGGAAGTGGGTTATATACATCGTTACAAGATAATTTGAGTTTCATAATTGAAATAGATTTATTTTGTTTTCTTTTATTTCTGATTACCTGATAATTTATTATTTTACACGCATTCGTATTTCTATTCTTTATATGAAACTTCAACAATTCCCTATTTTTATATTGAATTAATCTTTAAATATTCTTTTTTGAATTTGTTGTAATTATTTTTCCAATTTTTATAATTTATTGGTTTTTCCTAATTCAGTTAAATTAAAAGAGATATACCGCTTCTGACATGTTTTATTTATTGGTCTCATGCTGTCTGGAATGGCCATTTTTGAACACGTCTGTGTTTTATTGCATTTATTTATTTATTTGGCAACAAATAAAAATCACATAAACATCTCATGAGTTAATCAAAGTTGAGATAAAATACTTACACGTATTAACGTTATAGGTTTATCGAGGTAAAAAAAAGAAGAACTTATATGTACATTTTAAATCCTCCCGTCAATGGGATTTTTCATTTTTAGACGGTTATGTGTGAACACACTGAAAAAGAAAAAAATAATAATTGTAGAATGTAGAGTGCGTTCAGTTGCACACATCAATTTAGCGTACAATTACCCCCTTTTCGGGCCATTCATACTAATAGAGAATTTAACCAAATTTTTTACCACTAACTTAAAGTGTGGCCGACTATGTCATAAAACCACTAGTACTCGTTTAATTTTCCGCATTACTGACCAAACTTAGGGTTTGTACTATAAAAATGCATATTCTGTATGACTATTCGCAATGACATATTTGATACAAAATTTTGTTCAGGAACATTAACATGAGAAAGAGTTTAACAAATTTTACCATTCTGGTCCGACAGAGCGATCATTTTCTTATAACTATATATACAAAACAGAGTTTTTATTGTTTCCTTTCTTTCTATTTTCCGGCCGTTTACATGTAATCGCCTGAAAAATGAAGAATCATATTTTTATTTTCTGGTGGATAAACATAGGTTGCAGAATTCTAATGATAACTTTTTTTCCACAGAAAATATTATAATTGCAAATTGAAGAAAAAAAGAAAACAAATCTCGATAATTTGTTTTAAGTTTTCAAAGTAATCACTTAAAAAAAATCAGCAAATTCTCCTTGAAAAAGTAGAATCTTCTTTTTGGGATAAACTAATGATAACTTAGGATCTTATATACACATTTGCTAATATTGTTTTCATCATCATCATCATTATTATTATTATTATTATTATTATTATTATTTACTCAGTAGGAGTACTCATGCAAGCCATCATAAAAGCTTGCTGTTTCAGAACAACTTGTGGTGTTCTGGAATCTGAGTGACAACAAATCTCCCCAAATTTTCAGTACTCTCCAGCTCTTTCCAAAACATTTACAAAGTAATTGGCGTTATTGCAATAGCTGATTACCATTGATTCTCGTTGGCGGTTACCATTTGTCTTCATTGAATTTGGGTGGTATAAGCCTCCCCAAGGTCCCAGCCCTCTTTGCAATTCTCCAGCGGGGGTCTGGCTAGTGCTTTCTCGCCTTAGTCTTTCACCCTTTTTTACCCTCATCATTTGCTGTGGTACCCGTTTATGGTGACACTGTGGTGGGCAGTATCTTACAATTATACAGTTTCACTTTTCATGATTCCATGTGATGTTCCTGTAGCTGTTTTGTACCTGTAGCTGTTTCTGTGTCCAGTTTCTGTGTAGTTTAGTCTTCACATTCAAAGTGTTTCCTTAATATTTATGCAGGTTTCATTATTGAAATTTGTTGTATCTTCTCTGCTATCTATCTGATTCATATCTCTCCCGTTCTATTTCCTATTTTTTTCAGTATGGTTCCTAGCGGTCTTACTATAAGGTTGGTGCAAAAACAGTTGGTTCTCTCACATACGTTACATTTATATAACATTTCTATTTAATTCATTCATATATTCAGCCAAATTATGTTGCAGCGCGTTTTTAGCTCTATTGAACGTGTTATTCGTTACCGTTCTCAATATCTTTAATCATAGTTTTGCAGGCATTCCGAAAGCATGGATAAAATTATACTCCGCACGATTTTATTGTTCCAGTTCAAATTAGGACGAAAACCTGCCGAGACATCTTGTTATATTAACGGTACCTTTGACCCAGGAACAACTAACGAACATCTGACACAGCGGTGGTTCAGGAAATTTCGCAATGGTGACGAGAGCATCGAAAATAAAGACGCTTTAGGCCGGCTTACTGTGGTTGATAAGGATCATTTGAATTCCTTAATTTAAGCCGATCCTCGCACAACCAGACGACTAATTGCTGTTGAAATTGGGGTTGACCACCTTACAGTTGTTCACTATTTTAAAAAATAGGGAAGTCAAAAATGTTGGATAAGTGGGTGCTGAATGAATTGAACGATAATGTTTTTAAAATGTTGTTTTGAAGTGCCTTCTACGATCCTTCTGCTTAACAAAAACGATCCATTCTCGAGCGGATTGTGACGTGTGATGAGAAGTGGATTCTCTGCCACAACCGGTGATGTTCGGTGCAGGGCTTAAGTGCCAGAAAACGTCCACAGCACTTCCCGAAGCCGGAATTGCACCAAAAAACGTGATGGTGGTCTGCGACTGGTCTCATTCATCACAGCATCTTGAATCCGGGCGAAACGATCACGGTGGAGACATACTTCCGACAAATAAACAAAATGCAACAGAAGCTCCAACGTATGCGCCCAAGATTGGTCAATATGAAGGGACCAATTTTTTTCCATGACAACGCTCGCTCACATGTTGTGCAATTGCCCCTGGAGAAGCTGAATGATTACGGCTACGGCATCCGGTCTCATCCGCCATATTCCTGCGACCTCCCCCCCCGATTATTATTTTTTCAAACATCTCCCGAAAAATGTTTGAAAAGCCGAGATGATGCCGAATCGGCCTTCAATGATTTTATCGCTTCCAGAACTCCGGATTTCTATGCTTATGGGATATTATAGACTTGTTTCTCGTTGGCAAAAATGTGTCTATTCAATTGGTTCTTATTTCGATTAATAAAGTTTATTATGAAAAGAGTTATGATCTTTTGAAGTTGAACGTCAAAAAACATTATGTTCACACCAACCTAATATTAGTTGTGTTTTCTTTACTTCTTCATTTCCCAGATCTCTATGAGCTCTCTAGCCAGTTCTGTGTATTTGCTTCGCGTTTCAGTCTCTTTGATCTTAACGCTGTGGGCTGCTGGAATGGTACACTCTACAATATGTCAGAATCTGTTCTTCTTGTTAACATTTATGTCATCCGATTTTCTTGTTTGGATTGGTTTATCCCTTTATATATCCATGACCCATAGGATTTTGTGATATTCATTTTTAGCACTGCTGCTTGTTTGTGTTTGCACCGTTTCTCTGTGTGTTCAAGATGCATTTTTCTAATATTGCCAATGTATTGCCTTCCTCACTTGATCGTGTTTATTTTTATATTGTTTTTGTGCTAATTTGCTGCATTCACTTATGTGCTTTATTGTTTCGTCTCTTTGGCCACAGTCTGCATTTGATGTTTGTTTGTGTATTGTTAATCGTAGCTTTGATGTGGTTGGTTAAAATGGTGTTATCTTCTACAGCTGTTATTAGTGATTGAGTTTCCCTGTTAAGGTTTCCTTTTTGTAGCCATTTTCAAGTGTTTTAGTTAGACTCTTCCTTTGTAATCCCTATGAATCATCACCATAGCCGTTTAATCTTCCTATTTTTTCCTTATCATATTCCTCGTCCCTTTTTCTATCTTCTGTGCTTATTCCTTTTCTCTAGCTGCAGTAATTATTCTTTCAAGTGTAGTCCATTGTGCATCGTTCTGAATCTTCCTGTCGAGATTCCTCAGTTCTTATTTTTTACAAAAAAAATGAGAATAAAAAACTTAACAAATCTCGAATTAAAAGTTTATACATTTTAAAAGAATCGTAATCGGAATCGGGAATTGTATCATGATCGGAAATTTTTAACGGAATCTATAATTGGATCAGTATCGGGAAAAATTTTGGAATCGCCCCATCACTAATATATATATATATATATATATATATATATATATATATATATATATATAAATATATAATGAGAAGAATAGAAATTGTATTCTGACAAAATAGTGAAATGAAAATGAACAAAGCGAGCCATTACTTCATAAGGAAGTCTCGAAATAAAAGGAAAATTGATGAACTCATGACCTAGTTTGTTCCTTTTTGTTTATGTATATATGCATCTATATATATGTGTGTGTATATATATATATATATATATATATATATATATATATATATATACATATAAAACGAAAAAAGCATTACAGTTAAGTTTACCAAAATAATCCAAGATGGCAAAACTAAAGTATATTATAAATATTGAAGAGTTAATATTTATAAAGTAATCTCAACCAGATGCAAAAGTTCGATAAAACCAAATGGGAAATAGAGTTTATAATAATTATCCACTTAATGTGTGATTCCTTTATATAATTAAATGGGTTTACCTCTTTTTCAATGTGTTTTTAAACATGTTTTATGAACTACTTGTTCTTATATATATATATATATATATATATATATATATATATATATATATATATATATGTATATATAAAGTGGTAGAAAGAATGAGGGTTCGAACCCGTACCGCAAAGGCGGGAAAGAACGGGGACACACCTGCCATCTATGCTGTTACGACCACCACCAAACCGGAAGTAGCATTCTTTAAAATGAAGGCTAAACTATCGAAAGGAGAGGATGACTTTCAAAAATATCGGCGAAAAAACGACCCCCTCTATAGTAAAGTGGCCAGTTTAAGGTGAAGATATTAATGTTTTAGCCAATTCTTCGATATTTGTAGTTTTAATGGACGAACTTAAAAAGGATACTGATCCTGAGAAAATATGTCGCCTCTGTCGAAGGTGTTGGGCAGACAGGCAAACATACACACATACATACATGCATACATACAATTATCTATTGTTAACTAAAGATTTTCGACCCAACCGATGGAGAAGCTTACCCTATCTTTGAATACCCTTTATGTAAAATTTTAAATGTTCAGACCAGATATTGTCTGAGTAATTTGGTACAGACCGCAGAGGTCTAATTTTTTAAACTTTGCGCTTATTTTGACCCTTTTACATTTATTATTTTCGCCTCAATTAATGTTATTTAGTTAATCCATGTCCGAGCAACCTATATCTAAAATTTCAAGTGTTTAGACCCAGAATTGTGGGAGGAGTTTGGAGGAGTTCTCAAAGGTCAAATCGTTGGACTTTTACCCTTTAAGAGCCACATTTCCTGCCGAAAACCGATATCATAGAATTTCCTACATCTCAGTAGCTCGTATATCAAATTTCGCGTCTTTAGGCTGAAAATTGACAGAGTTATTGCATAGGGAAATGTACGCAAGCAGACACAGAGACATGTTCACTATTATATATATATACACACACACACACACACACACACACACACACATATATATATATATATATATATATATATATATATATATATATATATATATATATATATATATATATATATTTCTTTGCCGATCCGTTTTTTTTTTCATTTGACAACCTTATGTTCGAACATTCTTTTCGAGTGTAAAAAGAAATTGCGAAGGTTTTCGACTTCTATATGCCGGCCTCACGAGTATGATGATTTTTTGTAAACTTTACTGCAACTGGATGTATGGAGTATATAACTGCATATTCGTCTTCTGAAACCTGGTGAAAATATAAAATATAAATGCTAAAATTGTTTCACCTTTATTATTTTATCCATGTATTAATGTTTTTTAATTATGTTCTCGCTCTAAGTGACTTAATAATTGCGTTTTACTGTTGTTTCCACACACACTCACACACGCCCGCGCGTACACACATGTTTATATGTAATTAAACTACTGGCGACAATGATTGCACATATGTATACATAGCAATGCCCTCATTTAGATAGCTCCATAATGCAACACTAGAGTACTATTATTTTCTTTAAAGATACCACGTAAATAGGAGTAGACACCCAATTTTTTAAATTAATTTTTGAAACTTTCTATTTCTATTAACGCGGAATCTTTTAAGGAAAATACAAAAACACACATACACACATGTATATATATATCTATATATATATATATATATATATATATATATATATATATATATTTAGCCACCATATAAAAATAACATACCAAGGGAATTTTACCAAATTATTGAATAAACATTCATGCAAGATAGTAAACTTAATAACCTAATTAATAAAAACGCTGTTAAGCTATCCTTCTCCACGTCTGCTAACTTAACAAACACCATGATTGGCTCAAATAAAACAAAATTAAACACAATTTTGAAAAACAGAAATAGGACAGAAAATGAATCTTACAATGTAAGAGAATGGAACTGCCGGGACCCTAATGAATTTCCAATGAGTTGGAAGTGTTTAACTTCAAACGTAGTATAAAAATGTGAAGTTATAACAAATAATGAAACTAAAATATATCTGGGGAGCACCGGAACTTGCTTTAAGGACAGATATCGTAATCACCTAGCATCGTTTAAAAACGAAACTGAGACAGAAAAGAACACCAAAAATAACGAAAACAACAACAATGTAAAAAAAAATGAAAACAACGGTAGAAAGGATCATAGCAATAGTGACAACCATAACCACTATAAAGAAAATAGAAACAGAGCCAATAGTAATAGCGAAAACAACCAGAAAAAAACAAAGAAAAACTCAACCTCTTTAGCAGTATGGATTAAGGAATTAAAGGAAAATAAAATTAAGATGGTCAATAGTTCACAAGGGGGAAAATATAAATCTAGCAAATCGAAAAGATACAACCTATGTATATTAGAATCTTACCATATACTAATATCAAAAGAAACAGTACTAAACAAAATACTAGATGTAATCCACGGGTGTTTGTACATAAATAAATATTTAATTTCACTCACTAGACCAGATTAGGAAAAATGCAAGGGAGGTAATCCTAGATAAAAAATGATACCACGAGAGTGACCTCCTCTGCATCGGTTAATATAATACGAATTCAGCCACTAAGCAAAAAAAAAAAAAATTAAAATATACACGCATAAATATAGGAATAAAATTATATAAAATTTTATGATAATTGGGGGAAAAACACATATAGGAAAAACAGGGAAAATTAAAACAAAAAAAATTATTAAATAAAAAATAAAAATACGAAAATACGGGTTAAAACGGAAACTATATTACATAACATCAAAAGATGGAGAAAGTGAGGAAGCATGGCTGTGGAAATCTTTTTACCAGAATACGATGTCCAGCATGTTAAAAATATACCATATGTTGTAAGAACCCAAATGGAAAAACATCTGAAGAAGTTGGTGGGACAGAATATTTTTACGGAAACATGAATCGTAAAATTGCCAACCTATTAATGAAACAGCTGTGATGGGAAAATCCAGAAAATAAACGAAGGTTATAAAAAAGAAAACCTGAGTCTTTGAATTTTCAACAAATTTTGCACTATATATATATACATATATATATATATATATATATATATATATATATATATATATATATGGAAATTATTTGCTTCCCCACTAAGAGAAAATGTGACACAACGTCGTCAATCAGAAGAAAGAAAGAGGGAGAGAGAAAACACGACATACTGGCCATGTATGCGTACGTGCGTGCGCTGTGATTGTGAAATAGTAGTACGAACAATTCCATAACAGAACTACGATGGCAGCGCCAATCTGGTTCGTCGCTAAGTAACAATCTGGAAAAAATAGCCGGCTATTTTCATTTGCATACGCACAATAATACGTAGCTATTATCCGTTGTCGGTATCTGTAGAAAACATTTTGGTGCAAAACGTACCCTAAAACACTGCGAGACACACCAAGTAGCTTTGTGTGAAATTTCATAAAAATCGATCCAGCCGTTTTTGAGTCTATAACGAACGAACTCACACACACACACACACACACACACACACACACACACACACACACACACGGACAGAGTTGCATTTATATATATATATATATATATCGTTAACAAAAATGAGAATAAAATTCGCAAAATTCAGTTTGTCTTTAGAATTATCCAAATCATTGGAGATCAATTAAGCAAAATTCGTTTGAGCTCCATTCTATTTTCAATCTATTAACCATACTCATTTCGTTGTACATTATTAGGAATAACGTTTATTTAAAAAAAAAAACTTATGATGAAAACTGCAATAAGAAATCTGATCCTTTAGATAAAGTTAGATTTAATGCTATGGTAATTCTCATCAGGGAACATAATGCTGTACAATATAACGTTAAAGAATTTCAGTTTTATTTCTGTAAATGAAAATTGGTACATTGCCGATGTATTTGTAATTACTAAAATATAACGTTTATATATATATATATATATATATATATATCATTACATGATAAATATATGCAGATATGTTGATGTGGATGTAATATATCCATATATAGCAATGCACGAATTTTGCTTAATTATGCATTTTCCTTGCAATATATACGGGCATTCCCATACATAATAGAAATAAGAATGTATTGCTAAACACCTGAGACAATTACGAAGTTTCAATTTTAGCATATTATTTATTTCGAGAATGACCACAATTCTGAAATAAATATAAACCTAGTTTTCAATTTGAAACACTTCATTAAAATACTTCTATCGATTTCTGTCTATTTGCAATAACGGTTCTTTTTCAATTTAATAAGTGGTAACGCGAGGCTTCATACCAAACCGTAATATATATATATATATATATATATATATATATATATATATATATATATATATATATATATATATATATATATGGGGGTGTATGTGTGTGAAAAGATTTTTGAAGTATCACTTTACAAATGTCTATAGACTTGAGATATATATTTATTCTTTTTTTATAAATATATTTAAATGCTTTTTCTTTGAACATCATGGCAATGCATGTTATAAGAATTTGAATTCGTATCTCGAAACGACAAAATAGAATATATAACGTATACTTAAATTATTTTATTTTTAAGAATGTTATCAGAAACTACTAGTGAGAAAAGTAAGAAAAATAACTGAAGGTAATGAATCTTATGAAAAAAGAAGGCCAAAGCCAAAAATGAAGAGACTATAAAAATATATATGCAGATAATTAGTAAAAAAAAAATGCACTGGGGAAAAAAAAGGTAACGTCAATGCAAGTAACAGAGAAATGAAAACAGCTTATATGAGGCACAAAAGCAAAAGTGATTAACTGTTGACGTTTGAAAGTACAAAATAATGCAACGCAGAAAGAAATGCGGAAATAGATAAATCAGATATGTTCCACAATACATCGAAACCACATCCGTCTTCGATTCATAGTATAAAATGTGATAATTACTTGATAAATATAAGCGGATGTATCAAAAACGATATTACATGAGATGGTGTGGATTATAGATCAAAATTATGGATGGTTCCATTATGAGCTTTATTATTATAATTACTTTTAAAAAATCACAGCCCAATAAAAACATTAACGACGAGGCTAGCATATATCTCATTCTATCATACTGCCAATACTTTTTTATAAATAAACGTTGATAAACTCGGCTTTGGTATAAGAATATAAGCCAGACAGGACGACAGGTGCACATAAGCTAACACTTATAAAAATTAAAGTATTATTGTGGAAAAAATCAAGTTATAAAAGTTCAATACACAGTAGAGATTTAAATATTGTCGCTTATTAAAATGACGTGCTGAACTTTCTTGTGTTCTGTCATTAATCAATCCGCGTAGAGTATACTTAAACAATTACCGTAAGGCGATGTTTATATATGCGTTAGTATATAAATTAATTACTAGTCTATGTGGCAAGAGGAAGAGACGAGGAATACAGGAAATAAATAGAAAGATAACTAGGGCGTCTCATATTATTAAGCCAATTAGGCCACTCGAAGACAAGAGGAAATGAGTGTTCAGAGGTTACCTCGATAACAATATAATAAACGTTTGGTGTGGAAATTAGGTAGAATTTAATTACCGAAAAGTGACGTTTCATTAAGAACTTGTTTAAATTGGTCTAGAAAACGAGCATATTGTAATCAGCTGAAAAGCAGGTCAAAGGAACAGAGTTCCACAGGCGAAGTGTTCTAGAAAAGAGGCTATGTTTATAGAATGTATGTTTTGATTCAAGCATAGATCAAAGTGCGGGTAACAATTTGATAGTGGTTTTAGCTAGCTGGGTGTTAAGCAGTGTAGGACAATAGACCCCAGCTCAATACGATTAAATAAACGAGTGCGTATGAAACAGGCTCGAAACTTTTCTTCGATTGGAAAGAGAGTGCACGGAAAGAGGCAAAAAGCATCTCCCAATAGGTTTCGAATGTAATGGAAGTATAAATAATTGAGGCATGCCAGATATAATATTCTGAGATTCAAACCTCTATCCATCATCAACAACTACTTGTAAATATTTATTGGAGGGAAATAGTGATTACGAAAACAGTTCCAGATATCCTATAGCTGGAATTCCCGTGTATTAGCCATTCCTGCCAAACGCTTTCAAATCGCTTAGATATGTCAATGTTTCATGTACTTGACAGTACCCCTTCGTCAATAGATTGAATCATTCTATGTAAACTTAGTCAGTACACTAGCTTTATATCTTACAAGATAGACTCAATATTCCTTGCTACTAAGTAGGTTGTTTGAGCAGTGCTGGTTTACAATGCCACTATTTAACAACGATTCATACAAGTTACTAATGAAATACAGAAAAATAATTAAGTTATAGCGAAATTACAAAATACCTATCCAAAGTATGTATAAATACTTAATGAATGAAAGGTATTTTCTTTGGTGTTGGCATCTATGTAACAACTTTGCACGATATGATGCAAGATATTGCAGTGTTTTGAGTAATATAATTGGATGTCAGAAACAATTGCTATGCTGGCACCAATCCTATTGCTTTGTTTGACATAAGACACAGATGTGTGATTGTGGCTCACACTATTTTTGGTCTTGGGAAAAATTTTTGGAGTATGTTGTCCTTATAGCATATAGTTGAGTTTGCTGCTATGTTTTTGTTAAGGGGTGTGTTTGTCAGACTCGGCGATGATGGCCGGGATGGAAACCACTCGTCTATTCAGTTACTTGTAAGCTATTCGCCAAGATTGATGGGTAGCAAGCATACGGTCTTTTACTTTATGCATTATGCATTGAGCACATGATTATCGCGTTTTCTGTAAACCTTATTACATTGTTTGTGACGGTTCTAAAAGAGACTTCAGTAGCAACATATATTGCGCTTAAAGACATTGTAATAGTGCATTATATGTGCAATGGAGTGTACCATGAGCAGCTGTAAGTTTAAAAAAAAATATTTGGAACGCCTATGACGATAATTAACTAATCAGTTACGTCAGATGTTATATTACGCATGCTTTGTAGACACAGAACGCAAGGTAGTCTCGATATGAACATTGGGAAATCGCCTGAGTAAAACACATAGTATCAAACCACTATTCTATGCAGAGTGAGAATTTAAAAAAGAGTATCTCAAAAACACCAAATATGTTTTTGAGATACTCTTTTTGAATTTTTAAGGAAACATCCGAGTGATTAGAAGATTCTATCAGATAAAAACCTGAGAATGTGCATCGTTTAGAGTATACTCTTGGAAAATGATATAAAAACTTGTACATTGACGATCAACATTAATTACGAGTGGAATTGTTAACAATTTTTGTTTGGTCCTTAACAAGGACGAAATAATGATAACGTTGCCCTTCGTCATCTGTCTTGTTTGAGTAAACATTACATTTCTTCAGACGTGAATGTCGAGCAAGAGATGAGCAAGAGTGCATGATGTTTGCTTAGCGATATCCTCAACTATAATCACCATTGCATCATAAAGACAATTAAAAACAAATATAAAATTTGTGCTGTGAAAAAGTGTTACTCGAAGAAACATGTCTCATATAGCGTCTTCTTTGAAAATGCCTCCTTCACAATGGAAAATATTTTTAATGTTGGCACATATTTCATGTCCATGGTGATCTTGATAGTCGACTTCACATATGAAGTAAGAATAGCTTGTTATGCGGAAATTGGCTAAAGTGGAAGCTGCGTTAATGTCAGATGCACAGGAGAACATGAGTATGAAATGGAAATTTTAGGTAGTGCGTATTCTATGGTATTGCAGTTTTGGTTCTAATATACAAAATAATTGAAACGTGTTCAAAATTGGGGATGGAATAGTATACAAAATTGAGCCAGGTGAATTATACATGAATTAATCTGGGGATCATATACGCAATTAAAAATACAGGTGCTGTGGGTATGCGTGCTTCCGTGCTCGAAATCCTTTTAAGTGCATATTTTGGAGTGATCAGTGGATTCAATAACATATACATAATTAACTATCTGAGATATGAATAGAATCAGCTGATCTTTAAACAACCTATTAAATGTTATCTCAAATGATTTTTATATTATGTTACTCAATCAATACTGTTTTGCGTATATTACTGATTCAATTATCAATAAATCAATAAAGCAGTAAGGCAACTAAATAATGAAAAAGTGGGATCTACCTAGATACGAATTTGCAAATTTTCATGAATCAAAATAAGATGATACGTGACGTTTTTCAGATATATATATATATATATATATATATTCATTTTTTTTTCAAAAATGACGTATGTTTCATGTTTTATATATATATTCGGTACCTTGAAGCTTCCCCAGCGTAATTCCATTGGCGAGATTTTACAGGAAGCCGATGTATTTATCTCAATATATATATATATATATATATATATGCATATATATATGCATGAGAAATATAGTAGCGCAAAATTACAGAACACTAAATTATTTATTTATATAATATTCAACTAAGAACTAACATGTTTCGTTTCCACCTTATTATATTTCAGTGATGCAATCTTTATATTCTATTTTTCTTTATTATTCTTTTATTGTTTCATTTATTCGCATTTATTCTTGTTATTTTATACTTTTCGTTATGATTGCATTTTCATGATTTTTACATACATACATGATTATCGTTCTAGATTTAGTTTTATTTAATTGTATTTATTTTATATTTTTCGTTAATATCTGCTTTACATTTTTGTTAGGTTTATTTATGATTTTTTGTCGTTTAAGTTTAATTTATTTTCATTCCATTTAGTTTAGAAAAATATTTAACCTAAAAAAATGTTTTATTTCAAGTCATTTATTTTATTTTTTATGCCATATACTTGGCAGAATTTATGATTTATCCACGAAAATCTCAATCATTTCTCTTTATTGTTTTTTTTTTCTAATTTGTGGAAATGTTATATAATTTCTGTATTTTCATGGTTTCTGGATTTTAAGATGCGGTTCCTTACCAATAAATCTTAATTAATGTTTAAATAAGTTAAATACTGTTAATTGATTATTTGTTGTTTTTTTTTTCGTTCCATCAATTTTTTTGGTTTAATTTTTTTATAATTTTTCTTCCGTTATGTTATTCTGGCTTTTCCCTTTCGTTTAAATAATATTTGGACTTTTTTAAAACCCCATTTATATGCCCCCTTTCTATATTTATTCTCCGTCCAAGTAGTAGTTCTCATGTTCACGTGAAAAGGACGTCATTACTTGTATTTTAGACCAATCAGCTGCCATTTCATACAGATTTTTCACCAAGTAAAATCTTGTTTGCAGTTTAATCTTCGAAGATGGTCGGGGTAGTCGAACAACCAGTAACACATGTTGTTTGCTAACAAAGCCGTCGCAGGAGCTATCAGAAAACATTAATGGGGTCGGAAAAGCAAGTGATTAGCGCCTATTGAAGTTTATTGAACTGATCGAAGATGAATAATTCACTCAGTGAAGAAGAATAATCGAAGACTATTATGAGATCGGACATTTCCATCGTAGAGTTTGCTTATTTAGAATGAAAAGGGGAATGCGATGGGACTGTCTTCTTCTCCCTTATTTAAAATGCCCAATTAGGACAGAGATCGATAAATCTGCTGCCCAATTGACTTTTTCCTTAACGTTCGATAATTTTATGATATTTTTTTTTCTGTATTTTCATTTCCGTTTTCGTCACGGGTATTTTAGCATGAAAAGTAATTCACGTCGATCGGAGCTCACTATTTCCTGAATTTATTTTTTATATTTTGCTTCGAAAGAAGATAAATTAATGTCCATTGTCCATGCCTATTATAAAATTATTTTTTTTGTATTTGGTTATTTATTACATTAACTTTTTCTAGTAATTTGAAATCGATTCCATTAACGATTACCAGATACTTTTACGCTAATGGAGAAAGCATGTTAATTTAATATATGATTGCACATTGTTATCAGTTATAATACACATGTTCGTCACGCATACTTGACAAATGGATACTGATAGTGAATGCGGAATCGGCCATTAGAATTTTTAAATGCTGTCCTATAAAGTGCGATGATTTATGTACTTAACTGTCGGGTAAAGGGAATATAAAAGTCCATATTCTTATCTCACAATTGTTGCTTGATGTGGCTTCTGACCTTTTTAGACGCGGCTTGTTGACCTCAGAAAATCTTTAGTTCGACTGCGGGAATCTAAATAGTATTTCAATCTGGAATACAAGAATACAATAACTGCCCACCAAGTACATTTGGCTAGTCTCTGTGCAGTCTACTTCCGTGGAAAAGTAACTTTTTTTTAAAATTCTAAATATGAGAAGAGACGTTCAAATATTCTAATTAAGACACATTCTAATATTCATTACAATTCAAAAGATAACAATTTACATACGATACATGTGTAACACATGATATGTCATAATTTTTTGAAATAGATATCTTAAACGAATGAAATTTATTTGAAGATTTTTTTATTATGATTCTAACCGTAATGTTTCATGTATCGTGAGCTATTTTTTTTTTAATTTCGTACAGGCTAAATTAATTTAATTAACAAAACTTTGTACATTGGTGTAATTCTCAGGGTTTTTTTTTACATTAATCTTGTTGATGTATGCATCTTACACTCTCCTAAAAATTAATGATAGTATCCTCGGATTATATCACTTTACAGAACATTCAATATTTCATCACATAATAATTTTAAGCATTGAAACGCAGACTCATAAAAAGGTTCTCGAAAAAGAATATTGAGAAATAATAGAACAATGAAATAATTTTAAACCGATTATTGTATTGCTTCAATTGAAATCTATCGTTCCCAATAAGAAACAAGTTGGCATCAATTACTTCCGTAGATGTTGTAGTACATAGCTGAAAAATATTATCTTACTGCAGAATCAATTATCCGCATATGAAATTGTTAACACTATTTATATATATATATATATATATATATATATATGCATATATATGTATGTATTCACACCCACACACACCCACACATACACACACATAAATATATATATATATATATATATATATATATATATATACATATGATGAGAAAAATAAGATAATATTCTAACGAGATGAAGAGAAAAATAGGAACAAAGTAATTTATATTATCATAACGGTTTCGTCTTTATTTAATGCATATCAATAGGTATCTGAAAACACCTAAATATTAATAATAGCGAATTACTATCTCTAGATGATAAATGTAGCGGTATCATAAATACTGAATACATGCATATTTAAAGAAAATACCAATGATATTAGCTAGGAGAAATACACTGATTCCACTGCGTAATCAAAATCTTTGGAACTTCTAACAGGTGTTATATTCCTACATAATATGGCTACCTCCAAAATTACAGATTTTACATCCCTATGCTTCCTATAATGTCTGCCATCATCACACAAAATCGCAATGGCCTTATAATAACATCTCAACTCCACTTATGGACACTATCACAACATCAAGCATAAAAAAGATTCTGGGGAGTTACTGAACATAATTAAAAACATATAATATATAAGTCAACTCATGGAGAATTTAGGTGTGACATAGATATACATATTTCATTTCAATTACTCATCAACACCATTGAATTTAGGTATAACTGATATATCTATTCCAAAAGAACAGACATTACATCATATACGCTAGTATCACTATTAAGCAATGTCTGAATCAACTCCATATGTATCTAAAAAACAATGAATATCAACTAGAATTTCTTCCTGACCCCTTCATAAAAATTATTCGATATATATCCAAAATAACTTATTTTATATTCAATTTTAATTGATACAGGAATAATTAGATGCCCTTCTATGAGTACTCCTCTTGTTGTTGTATTAGCCTACTTCTTAACATTCCCAGAATCTTTCTTTTTCGAGTTTAGATTACCACTAAACATAGATTACCTTAAATATATTGATATTTCTATTCCTCGAAAACGCACATAGACTATTATAAACAAATATGACTTAGTCAGAACCCCCAGAAAGTTGAGCTATGAAAGAGAGAGAAAAATCTCAATAACTATTTTAGATATACTTATTATGAAATACAGCAATTATTTACCTTTCAATTTATATCGGAAACCCCACATAGGAAAATGATTTAATATATTTTTACCTATGCCAATATTACAAACTAAAACTATCCATTATAATCCGTTTTTCTACGTTCATTCAGAATTTGTAATCGAAAATATAAGTACGG
>NC_136498.1:44745227-44840227 GCF_053919585.1 Euprymna scolopes | reverse complement strand
AACCTGAGCAACTCCGGCAACCCAGGCTAGTCTATAATATAAATCTCACCTGTCTGTTTAAGTGTATGTATTTTTGTATGTATGCATGTATGTATGTATGTATGTATGTATGTATGTATGTATGTATGTCTTCCTAAAACTTTCAACAGAGAGGACGTATTTTCACGAAATCGGTGTCGGTTTTCAACCGACCCTTCGGATGAAAAATATCGAAAAATTGGCTAGAAACATTAATTCCTGCACCCTTAACTGGCCACTTTTCTAAAAATGGGGTCGCTTTTTTTACCGATATTTTCGATTGACTTGCTTTAAATTTAACCACTTCTATTTTAGCGCTGGACACAACGGCAAAGACTTCCCTTTTTTCATGTTATTTTTCTCCTTCGCAGTACGGGATTGAGCCTGCCTTTCTACTAATACATTTATTTATTTATTTATTTATTTATTTTGCTCAAGCCACCTCCAAACACCTGAGCAACGCCGGGCTCCCAGGCTAGTGCATTATAAAATGAGATAACGAGTATATTCGGCACTTACGAATTAAATAAATTTTGAGATCGTTATGTGTTCTAGCGTGGTGAATTTAGTACATAAAATAATGTTTCATAAAATAATAGACAGTTAAAGTCCCAAACGAGTTTAGATCCCTTAATTAAGGAGGGTGCTTAAAAAGTTGCAAAAACTTCAGATTCAGCTAAAAAAAATATTAGTCATCTTAGAGATGCATTTAAAGACCCATGCCTATATTCATTGTCGCCTTTATTCCATTTTACAAAACGGATATATATATATATATATATATATATATATATATATATATATATATATATATATATATATATATATATATATATATGTATATTTATATATATTGATATCTTCTTAAAAGTCATATATAACAGTAGATTAACACCCATTACTTTTAATAGTGACACCTACCATATACAAAACGTATAGATGCTTTATGCCGTTCTCGTGCTTTCCATAAGAACAATCAATGATTGTTACAGCGATAGAAATATTCAGGAAAGGAGCGGTTTAACCTAAGGAGCCATGTTGGCTATTGATCATTTTAATAGCCCTTCATAATGGAGCTTATTTCAAAACAGAGATATGCTTTCATCACATTAGTTACCTATCCTTTCCCGACAACACATAGCTGTTTGGGATTAATAGGCATATCCAACCTATATTTTTCTAAGTAGAGGCGAGGCTTTATATATTTTTGATGTTTCTTGGCCTGATAGACGCGGTTTAACGACTCTCTTTTCTTTACCATAAATCCTTAGCGGAAAATTATAAACGTCGAATGCCGGTTGCTAAGTTTTTAACTTCGTCGATTTCTGAGACCTGTGGAGGTGCGTTATTGGACTTATCTAAGACTGATCTCTTTAGATCGATTTTATGTAAGCCTCATGACAAACATCGCTGAATATTCCTGTTTCATTTTGTTAATTTACGCAAAGGGTGTGTGCTCTGCTCGATGGGTATTGTAATGGAATCCGAACTTAAATCTTATCGCATATAATTAAGAGATTTAGAAATCGAACATGTTCGGGAAAATATTCAAGTGTCTCGTAACCACATCTCTCTTTATTGGATACTATAGCATGTTCTGTTTATTTAATCATGGGTTACTCAATAATTTCTTTGTTTATGAAAAACCCCAAAGAAAATGCATGGGGGAGTTTGATGAATAAAATTAATAATAATATAATAATAGAAATACAGAATTTGCCATTCGACTTCACTATTAAATAAAACAGTGCTATAGACAGGTAAAAAACGGTTAGCCGAAAAAAAAGGTTCCAGAAACCGACGGTAGATAAGTTACTTAAATAAGAAGCGATATTATAATAAGATTATATACAATAGACACTGCGTTTCTAAATCATACGATCCAAAACTCATTGGTTGTAGTAGTAAAAGAAAATAAAACAATAACGTACGATATATAATGAATTTTCTTACTGCCTTGATGTATTATAATTTTACTGTAGTTCTATATTATGAATAGGTTGTTCCTCGAGAATTTTACCAACAAAATATGCAGTTATATTTATCAGTATTTAAAGATAATGCAACTCTTTAAAAACGCTCTTTACCTGGTTAACACACCATATACTGAGGAGTCATGCAATACAAACATGGTTAAGCGTCGGTATTATGAATTTTAGGATATATTATGTAGAACAAGATAAATGAAAATATATATATATATATATATATATATATATATATATATATATATATATATATATATATAAATTTGTGTATGAAGAGCAAACTATCAACAAAACGGGTGAATGGAGAAAATACGCAATCGAATTTTTACTTATACACTAAAAATAGCTGATAAATGGATTAAATTAAGAGAGACAAGAATAGTTTTATTTTTTACAATTTGCTAACGATAATTACTTTCGTATGATTTAGTTGAAACATGTAAACTAATAAAAACATAATGTTCATAATGTCATAGAATTTAATGGGAAATTATTTTTTAATTTTACTTATAATTACATTAGGTGATAATGTTTAAAAAACATTAAATAATGAACACTTGTTTTAATACTGAATATATGTGTGTGTGTGTGTGTGTGTTTGCGTGTATGTGCGTGTGTTTGTGCGGGTATAATCACCCAGATATACTACTGTTTCACTGTATCATAATTCATCAGTGTGGCTAGGTTAGCATATATATATATATATATATATATATATATATATATATATAGAGAGAGAGAGAGAGAGAGAGAGGGAAAGAGGGAGAGAGAAATAGGGACATATAGATATAAATAAAAAAATGTATCATTGTAGATATTGATCTATCTATATGTGTGTGTGTAGTTGTGTGTGCGTGTGTGTGCGTGTGTGTGCGTTTGTGTGTGTGTGTGTTGTAATAATATATAGTAAAAGTAGTAACATATTTTATACAGAGGAAGATTGCACATTTTGAGAAAAAAATAAGTTTAGGCTGATAGAATTAATTATATACTCGTCCTAGGTTAGAGTTTAAATTTCTTGTAGCGTTACACTCTTCTAGAGCTGGAAAATTCAGCCCTGACAAAACGCTTACATGTGGATTTAATGAAAGCGCTTTGTTTCAAATTCTCTCCAGATATCTTAGTTCGAACAAAGGTGCACCGATTGACACGTTATGCAATTTCCGCTCAACATGTTTATTTTTTACTTTTTAAATAGAGTTATAGAAGAAAACGAAAAAAAATTTACATGCCCCTACTATAGTATCGGGAGACGTAACCTATAAACAAATCTATAATCCATACATACGATTCCTCATCGATTTAAGATACATTTCATTATTATACTTTTTTGCTGTCTGCCCTTCACAGCCAGCTATTTCCTACGAGATGGTCCAGATACTCTGACGCCAACCACATTTGAAATTGTTATTTGATTGCATCTCTTCTCCCATGGCCAAATTACTTTCATTCATTTCCCACGGCTCTTCCCCGATCTCCAATCTTTTTCCCTGGTTTCCATATTCCAACGCAGTCGACCCCATTCTCATCCAATCGTCTCTGGCAGATGGTTGCGTGAGACGACAGGCCGAGTCCTGCTTCGACTCGATACTTCCATTGCCTTGTCACGTCTCATGAACTGAAACAACGCTTGAAATCTCGTGTTATCTCGTGCCAGTGTCATCTCCAATATGGCCATTTTTCAATCGTCCTTTCCATCTTCATTTAATTCTATTTCAATTTAACGTGGTTTACTTCCTTTCTTTATCTTTTTTCTTTCGTTCTTTAATTCTTCCGTTACTTGTCTTCTCTCCTCTAACAATCTTTATTTCATGCTGTCTTTCTACTTTTGTTCTGTTTCTTCATCTCATAATAAAGTCTACGTGCTTAGAAAGCAACCATTACTACAGATGTTGCTTTTACACATCGTGTCTTCCTTCTATTACCCTTATCCGTCTTTATATATATATATATATATATATATATATATATATATATATATATATATGTATATATATATATATATATAGTAATATTAAAACGAATAATATTATCATGCTATTGAATATAGCGTGCCTGCATGCCAGTGGAATATACTTAGGTGGTTTCAACTGGCTTCCTTCGAAGATGGATATGTCAAGGGAATATAAAATCATAAGCAATCTTCAGTAGTATAAATATTCCAGTCAAGGGGGCTAACAAAGTTAGGTTTTTTCAATCCTTGCAATAAGATGCCGATGTCATTCTACACAGAGGTCCTTGGTCATAATACAGTGAACATCTTTTTTATAATGGGGACATGTCTGTGTGTTTTCGTGTTTGTATGTCTACTAAGAATCTTATTATACGCAGTGTACATGCATAAACTCAAGCGATCTCTTGGACGACTAATTTCGAAAAAATGGGGGGGATGCCAATTATTTTGTGTTGAAGTTGCGTTTTTATAAAAGCGGGGCTCATCTAAAATAATCTCTTTCTAAATGAGTTAAACAACTGCGCATGCCTAAACCATTGTTTTCTGAATTAGCTCAAATAACTGCATTTCTGACGTGGTTTCGCTCTGGGCAAATATATTAGTAAATTGTCACATAGCGATTAGCATTAAGGTTCGTGCACGACTAACAGTGGACGTTTGTTGCATGTAAACAAATATATTTTGCACTTTCCTTACCGGCAACTATTTATATTAAAACAAAACAAAAAGACAAATATTATCTTCTTTCGATGTTTTATCGAAAACATTCCAACAAATTACCGTTCTTTCATTAAAGCAAAACAAAAAAAGAAACATTATTTCATTTTCGTTTGTATTAGTTTAAAATTTCTTTATTTCGTATGGCAATTTGGGACGTACAAACAAACGCAAAAAGCATTAATAACAAAAAAGCTGACAACTTTTTGAGTATGTCAATAAGTCCAATAAATGTGTGAATTTGAGTCTGCTGTGAGATGCGAGAAAGGATGGGGGGGTAAAGAACGGCATTCGTATGAGTGTGATTGCCGCTCAAAATCTTAAACATACTAGTGTGTATAGGTAAATTAGTAATGGGATGTGAAGTTGATATAGCTATGCTAAAATGGGGTTTCAGATTCAATCGAGGTCATTCACTTATAAAAATTGTTTAATTTGACTAGGATTTTCATGTAGCGAGAAAAAGTACAATTTTAGTTGGACGCGTGTATATCTGAAACGTCGGGTAGGATACATATATTAATCTCATATACCCTGCCTAATTTACCAAACACACAAGTATGTACAAGATTTGAAGCATCCACCACGCATGCATAAAAACTAATATTCTTTAACGCCCTATCCTTTCACATATCTAAACACAGACTCAAATACATTGAAAATATTTACATACAACCAGATCTTATTTTTAAACAACATTTGACCGAATCTCCTGATTTTTACTCGCCCTGACAAAAAAGACTTGATATGCTCAATGTAAACTTTGCTTTCGTATAAGCTGTATCACCTGAATGGTCTGTAGTTACTAGTGGCTAGCTGGCTGACAAATGCTCCACAATGTGTAGCAATATATCACTGTTTATGTGAAACAAATAAAGAGTATACCCTTCAGTATTGAGCACTCTAGTATTGACCTCGTTGCAATTAATTCATTAGTACACCTCTGGAAAAAATACTCTCAGATTATATAAATATTATCAAACTTATCAAAATCCGATTATATATATATATATATATATATATATATATATATATATATATATACATATATATATATACGTATGGATATTTCCCGCTCTAACTTTTATATATAAAACTTACGTTTCAATTAAAGGGAGGTTTTTAATATACTCAGTCATAAATGTGCGATAGACTACATAAAATCTTACTTATTTGTATATTAGTTTGAATAACAAGTTACCTTCTTTGTTGTCCATGTTTGCGAAAAGTTTTTGTCAACCGTCTTTTCTTAATATTTGGTTAAACATTAGAACTTTATATATTAGATAGTTGGACTTGTAGTACATTCGACTTTGTTTTTAAACGTCAAACTTTGCTTCTAATTGGTCATAATGTAAAACAAAGTAGTTGACTTTTACTGAAGTACTCGTATATACAATATTACATGTACAAATCTACATTTATATAGTAATAATGTAATTTGTAAACTGTTTATATACACATATTTGTACGGCACAATCGCGTTGATACACCGGATCTCGTCAGATAACCAAAGTAAATCAATGTTGAGCCTGGTAAGTACAAGTTGGGTGAGCAGGCATTGTATGTGCTCTCTGCTTATCTCGGCATTTGTTTCCAGCCCTTTATTATATAATTTAACTTAACTAGTATTAAACAGTGTCGAGTCAAGAATGGGGTGGTTGAAGATTGCCCACCTCCTGCCAGAAAAATATCAAGCGCAAGTACCACTAGTCTAGCTATCCATAGTCTGTACACAACTGAAGAAGGCTCTATAATATACACATGTGCGTTGCTCGTAAAGAGTCAAGTTAGAGAGCGGGATGTTTTACTTTCGTTTCTTACAGATTCTACCAAGTCAAGTATGATTAACGTTCTATATTACTCTACAATATGATAATTGGCAGAAGTATGGTTGTTTAATATATACGTGATCTGCATAAAGGAAAATAGCATATTTAAGCGTAATTCATTACTGTGCAACACCGTGCTTCTTGTAAGATTATATATATATATATATATATATATATATATATATATATATATATATATATATATATATATATATATATATATATAAGCAAACATTGTTACGGACAACAGTGCCATTTGTTAAGTTATTCCTTTTTTTCTTTTTCAATTATTCTCATGATATTATTTTTGTATCGAGCAAAGGTATAAATAAACGTCCCATTGTTAGATGTGTCTCTTCGAAGCATATCGCGATTTTGTTGCTTTTCGTTACATCATCATCAGCAATGTGTATGGTAGTGTCCTGGCAGAGAGAGTGCAGAAAACAGTAGTTGTCGGAAAATGCTTAATGCGTGAGAATCCGTTTGTACCCGGTGAGAAGGGAGGTAGTTTCTAGTTTTGATGTTAAAACAGGGTAAGGGACGGGAAAGGAATAACGAAAGGCATTTTAAAATATTTTGGAAGGTTTGAAAAATAATCATATTTAGAACAGGTTTCTGTCTTCTTACATGTATCGCTTCCAAAACGGTTAATATTATAACGTTCGTATCATGGTGTATTAGTTATGTGTTGCTAAATAAAATATCGCAAACAATTGCGGGAGAGTGGTATTTTTTCTCTAAGTGCTGTAATATAATACTAGAGTCTATATTATGCATGGTAAGGCAAAAGATAACGTGGTCCTTGTGTAACCGACGTAACAAATGTTAATAATGATTTTTTGTTATCATATGCCAGCATTTGACGTCATATATGATGCTGGTAATCCGTCATTGCGTTATATTTTTCATTTCGAGTATAAGTGGGTTTTTGTCAGATGACTAAAGATTTATCCGGTTGAGAAAGTTTTTGATTATGGATATCTTATATCGATGGGGGGATTCTCTAAAAACATATAAGAGGTATACGTTAAGGCTAGCAGATTTTTGTAGTAGTAGGTGCTGAAGGTTTTGTAAGAGATAAATGAGGACATCAATGAAATGAGATCTTTATAAATATTCATTTCTATTGTGAACTTAATATGAAGCTATCTTTAAGGATCGCTTTTACTCTTAGTATTTCTACGCTCTTATCGGATAAGATGAGAACATCATCAACATACCCTACATATAAATCATATAGAACTAATTTCATAGCGAACCCATTGGGACTCCTTCTATTTGAGTGTAAATATTCCTTTCATAGTCGTAGAATGATACCTTAGCTGTAGAAACTAGTCATATTTCAAATATATTGTTGTTGATATAACTAGGGAGAGACGGGGTGTTTATATATTATCAAAAATTATGTCAATGTGTATTTTATTGTTTTTTTTTTTTACATGACCATTTGTGAATAGACTTTAAACGTAAGGGAGATGGTGACTTTGTTGTTGGGTTGTTTGGCGTTTAGAACATTATTAAAGGTTTCTAGTGCAACCAAATACAACCAGGATTTAATTTGGAAGAAAAGGTCGTAAAAATACAAAAACTTATGTAGTATTGTTGGTATAATTATTTATTAAAAATAGATGACTTAAATGCAACCTGCTATAATGAAAACCGATACCAAAACTTTTTTATGTATCCTTAGTAAAATTGTATATAAAAAATAAATGATTTAAGAATGATTTTACGCCTACAGCTCGAGGGATTTTAACGTAAACTTCACGGGTCAGCTCTCTTTTTAGGTCTTCATATTTCTCCATCTTGTATTGGGGATTATTCTCAATCCGGCTCTCATAAGGTACTGTCAATTTTATTAAGACGAATTGTTTTCCTTTTTATTGACGAGAGAACAATGTTTGGCCGTTGAGTCTATCCTTTTATAATTTTTGGATTATTAATTTGCCAGCCCGGAGATCTGCTACTATCCAATAATCATTGATTCCAAGAACATTTTGGCTCTGCATTAGCAATGGGCTAGTTATACGTTTTGATCCGATCCACATTTTTCATTCCCCGACAAAATCTTGTGGCTTATGTTAGCTGCTTCGGGCTTTATGTGATTACTTATTGTAATGATGACTTCTTCCAATACCCTGTTGTGCCGCCATGTATATCGCCCATTAGCAAGGGCAACTCTGCAAGAACTAAGAACATGTTCCACATTCTGTTTTTTTTTGTTTGTTTTTTTGTATAAAGGGCAGGTTGGATCATCCTCCTTCTTCGCTTTGACAAGGTTAGTCATTAGTGGAATCATGTCGTAAGTTGAGCTTATTATGAAACTCAACCTTACCGGCGACATTTGCCAAATGTCATTCCACGTAATGGATCCGTGTATAGCTTCTTCCCAGTCTGTCCATTGCCCCTGCTGTGACTGTTGAATGGCTTTTACGAGCCTTTTACCTTCCTCCTTGCTCATTTTTTACTTTATGCTGGCCATTCCGAGATTTTCCTATCTGAGTTAGCCCAATGAGTTATTTGAAGGCTAGGTTTTCGCCTGACTTCAGAATGAGGCTATATATACTTAGATATTGTGTAGTTTGAAAGTTTAATTCAATTTTGCATTGTACATATTTCCAGCTTATTTTATATGTATTTCATTTGCTCAGAGTTAAATAATAAAACTATTAATTTGTTCGATATTTGTTTTAGCATACTTTTCTTGCACACGACAACTTTCGTTTCCACAGAATTCCATCGGAAAGGAACCCTTTGTATATTTTCAGTAAAATGAGTAGGAAGGATGTCAATAAATCAGCCAACTTATTTTCCGAGATTTATCCGTTTTGTTAAAGGCAATTTATAGGTGCATGGTTTTTCGACATATTTATTAGAAATCTTCAAATCTTTTTCTGTTCATTCGCAAACTTCGTCGTAAATCAAAATTCTGTAATAGACTTTTGATATAATTATTCAGATTATATTACTTTTCTTCGCTTAACGGTTCTAACAATGTTTTGTATTTTATTAACGTTTTATTTTTTGCTTTTAAGCGAAACATCACAAATAAAAACCTGCATACTGATAGTTTTAGAATTAAATAAAGCAAATCATTATTAAAACAGGATTGCATTTTCCACAAACATGTAATCGATATTTGTTAAATTTACTTGACTAAAAACAACGTTTTTCTGAGAGGTCAGATATGATTGTTTTATGAATGTAATGTTTCTTTTAATAATCCTTCTAACACATCGACATAAATGAGCAGTATATATATATATATATATATATATATATATATATTTAATTTCCTCACATAAAATTAATATACGAAAATATAGATTTATGAGTAAACTTTAAGTATTTACTTCAAAAGTGCTCAATGCGTAGGTAGAGCTAGTTAGTAAGTTATAAAATGTATCTGGCGATTAAGCTACACTGAATATTCCGTGTTTCATCCACTCTAGGATTATTCAGGCCTATATACGCCTGAAGAAACCTAGAGTGGATGAAACGCGGAATATTCAGTGTAGCTTAATCGCGATATACATTTTATAACTTAATATATATATATATATATATATATATATATATTTATTTATTATTTCTTAATGTAATCACATACATTATTATACTTTTAATTTTATAGGTAAATTTTCAATATTTATGTCAACAGAGCTCAATACATAGGTAGAGTTATGTAGTAAGTTATGAAAATAGATATGCAAATTAAACTACACAGAATATTCCGCGTTTTATTCTCGTGAGAATTCGTCAGGTATACGCCTTCGGAATATTTTGCGTGGCTTTTTTGACATATATACTTCCATAACTATATATATATATATATATATATATATATATATATATATATATATATATATGTATATATATAAATATATTTATATATTTATATATATATAAATATATATAAATATATATATATATATATATATATATATATATATATATATATATATATATAACGTATGCATTCATAGTATGTTATAAAAAACCTTACTTTTTTTGTTGTCTTTAATCAAACACATCTGTTTAAAAAACATATTCTGTTATACATATTTGTGTATAAATATTTGTGTGTGCAAGAAATAATATATATATATATATATATATATATATATATATATATATATATATAAAGAAATAAAAAATACAATAAGTTTACCAAGTTAATGAAAATGGTAAACTTATATTATATATACTATATGAATATTAAAGAGTTAATATTTACAAGTAACGTAATCTCAACCAGATGTAAAAGCTCAATAAACCGAAAAGGAAATAGAGCTTATAATATGAACAAATGATTAATAAAACATGTAAAACGACATCTTGAAAAATAGTTAAAACATATTTAATTTTAAAAAGGAAGCACAAGATAAGTGGATAGTACTTAATCCGCGGAGTTTCGAAGAAGTACTCTCCTTCTCATCAGAGGGCAGGAATTAGCAAAATGCGGGATCGGATTTTGCATGTAAAAGTATTTAGTGAAAGATCGTACTTGGTTAAAAAAAGAGTGAGTTAAGGGGAGTAGGAGGTAAAAGAAAAATGATAAAAAGATTTCACATGAATGGATAGTCCGGTTAAGGGTAAAAAATCCAAGAATGGTAAAATCCAAACACGGTAGAATTAAACATTTCCAATCCAACAGGTAAGTTCCAAATGGTCCAAAATGATCCAAAAGGCAGAATTCCTTGGAAAAAATCACAAATGGAATGAGTTCCAAATCATTAAAAGAATGGATTTGAAATTTTACATAAAGTGAAGTCAGACATTGGGCACACTTTTTAATCTGTTTATGGACAGACATTTGTCTGCCAAGGTGTCAAAGTTCAGAAGATTTGAACTTTGATGTCTCTATAAACTATTACCCCAAATTTGAAATTTTACATAAAGGGTATTCTGACATGCATCAATTTTTGGACGACAATTTGACTGTCAAAATGGTAAAAGTTGAAAAAGCAGATCTTTTCAAACGCTACCAAACTACTCCACCAATTTTCGGTTTAAACACTTGAAATTTCAGATATAACGTAGGTTACGTGGACATGAGTCAAACTTACATACATACATATGCACATAAAGTTATGAACAATATGTACGGCCTAGAATCGCCGGGCTGAACAGCTATATATATATATATATATATATATATATATATATATATATATATATATATATATATATATATGTGTGTGTGTGTGTGTGTGTGAGTGCGTGTGGATGTGTGTGTGTGCGTTCGTGTGTGTGTATGCGTGTGTGCGCAGACCCTTCTCATATGTATTATAGATTGAGTATTATAGCTTTGTCAAATGTGAATGAAAACGGCTTAAAATAAGCATAACACTCAGTTTGCTCTGATTCCCAATCGGACGATTGAAGTTAGTATTACTCAGACCGTGCGAGGAACGATAACCCGGAGATATGGTCGCAAGTGCAAACATAATGAGACATTGTTACATATGAAAATTAATATTTAGTAGATATAAGAAGCGTAATGCGTTTAATAAAATAATTGAATACAACAAATTATCCGTTTTCCGCCAACGAAACTGGCGGTTTGTTCTGTATTTTATTCGTTTATTTGTTTATCTACATATTTTTTGTTGGGTAAAAGCATAAATATCTCAAATTTTTATTAAGTAATAATTAAACTTGTAATTTAACATAATTTACTTTTGAAAAAAAAAATTCTTATCACATTTTTGAATTCTCCTTGTATAACATAATGTCAAACGTGTACGCCCACAACACCGGTCGTAGACAAAGAATCAGTACTGGATCGGCGAATTAATCATTTGTTGCAGCGAGGAATAAATAAACGACACAGATTGAGGATACAAGCCAAAATGTGATTCCAAGAAAATAGCACGAATAAGAATGTAAATAACGAAATGACAGGAACTATATAACGCACGCAACATATTCGGTATAGCAATAATATAAGGATGAGTATACGCATAAATTGACATAGAAAAAAGTGACCACGGAACACGAACACATCTCGAAAGGGAGAACGTAAAGAGAAGAAGTCATGTTTGATACAGGAGAGATATTATATAGATATGTTTGTTAGTAAGATACCCATAAATGCGAACCCTTTAAGAAAGAAATCACCAAAACGGATGATTTTCCTTCTTTTAATAAAATTCAAAGAAATACACACTTTATTTATATGAATATCCAATTACCAATAATTTTGTAGTTGAAGTATAATACATTGTCAATAACTGAAAAAATATGTCGTTATCCCTGCTTATATTTAGTTACACTTATATATTCCTGCGAATATGTTCTCTTGCGCTATTTTCCCCCGGGCGGGCAAATATCTGGAAACTTAGTTTTATTTCGTATTCCATTATCTAGAAAATATGCTGTATGTCACTATCAGCCCGATTTTGCGTCTGGGTAACCTATGTTTGACTTTACGTATACAACAGCAATAATTGAGCGGGCTCTGCGAATTATTTACTCTTTTAAATGCTTCTTAGATTCTATAGATAGTACATATAAATAGCTGTTAAAAACATTAGCTACCATAGCATTCTATGAGTTGCTGAAGACAACTGTTTCCGTACATTTTTTTTTAAATTATATACAACATATACAACATATATATATATATATATATATATATATATATATATATATATATATATATATACAACATATATATATATACAACATATATATACAACATATATACATATATACAACATATATATATATATATGTATATATATATATATATATATATATATGTATATCTTGATGCGTATTTTATTTTATTCAAATTAAAACAACGTTTCTATATTGAACTCTCATTCTTTGGCGTTATTCTCGCGTTACCTGCGCACAGTTCAAACAATTCAAAATACAACCGCCAGATACAACGCGCGGCTCTATACAGACTTCTTTCTCCAAAGTAACAACATGGCAAGGAGGAAGAAAAAGAAAAAAAAGACACACCGAAGATGGAGTCTATCTCCGAAATATAATCGTGATGAATTTCACACAAGTAAAATATTTGTTTATTTTCCTAATCTTACGTTGTCATTTGGTTTCAAGCGCACTTGATGCGTATTTTGTTTTATATTTGATATAATTATTTTTCCATATTAATCCTGAAGTTAAATTAATTGTATTGTTTTGTGTGTATTTTCGAAATATAATAAGCTTAAATATGATTAATCCGTAGATAGAAAAAATACGTAAGAATTCATTTTTCTACATATATCAGATTAGAATAGTTTTAGTTATGATATATTGTCAGTGTCTTATTCCAAGTTACTACATATGTTCTTATTAGCGTCATAATAAATCATACAGGGAATACACAAACAGATGAATTAACATGTTCGTGAATAATTAACTGTTTTCACAAATGTAAACATTATTATTTATATTATATGGCATACATAATAGTCAATGCACTTTTCAACATTGAAAAAACTCCTTGAAAGTTTTGGCTATTCAATTTCTATCAACATTGACCTATGCTCCTTTTAAAATGTCTGCCGTTTTTCTTTGTTCTGATTTCTCCTATTTTGTAGGTTTGATTAATTACAGTTACACCCGTGAAGAGGATTTATTGCAAAAATAAATCTCAACTTTTTTCAACAAAAAAAAATAAAATAAAATCTAGATCATGACAAGACTATAATGATAGACGTAGAAACATGATAACAATTAAATTTGTTATTATTGCTACAGTAGAACCCCGGGATAAGTCATTAAAATCCGTAATAAAATACAGTACCGTATGAAATACACATGTATTAAATGAAATAACTTCTGAAATAACACCGTAAAGCGGGGCAACCATTGTAAACTGGGACACAAATAACATTGTTTTCAACATCGTAACCTGAATAAATTATTCTATCGTCACCAGGTTTTACTGTATATTAATTCCATCAAATCCTCAGTGCACTCCAAATACCATTATTCACTTGCATTGAAATATATTATGACATTTGTTTTTTCTCATCCCATGGTTTCATTCATTTATCATCCAATTATGCTATGCTCTCCATCATAAAAATATGACTTGCATCGTTGAACCCTTTATTTTCTTCTATTTACGTGGTGTTGTTGGTTTTAATGTCGCTTTAGTCTGCTATATTTTTGCAATTAATCTCTTACCTGTACTTAATTTCTGAACTTGTTTCTCCGTTTCTTAGTGAATATGATATAGTATTCGAGTGACTGTAAATTCAATTTAAGTGTGAACTTATTTTTTCGTCACATTACTTTATTTGTTAAAATGTTATGTGACAGCGGGAACGCATATTTCAATATATCGTTCGGTGATAATAACAATACATTTTAGCATCCACAAATCACAGACCTCTTACTGATACTACGAGCACTTTCCGATGTGAAAGGAATAAAATAATAACACTGGAGTTTGTGTTAACTAGAACATTTGCTTGTGGAATTTTTCCACTCAAAACAAAAAATATATAATCCAAATTATAATAGACGTAATGCCGCTCCCGTAACGCTCACTTCTTCTAAATTGTTCCTTAATCCGTATATAAAATGAATAATTCTCTGACAAAGGAAGAAGAAAAATCTAAATTCTAGGTCGGCAGTACATTTGCGTGAGCCTTATATGTCGAAAATTTCTGTTTTTTATGTCTATCCTTATAGTCATGTCACGAATAAGAGTGCTAGAGGTTCAAGGTTCAAACTGGGCTTATAGTCAGGGACACGAACCTTGGATTAACCACAAAGGAGGCCGTCCTATCAGCAGATGCAAATTACTGTGGCTGCTGTATTCCCATTTAGTAAATGGATTCTGAACCATGCAATAACTTCTGGTGAGGATTCTCGATGCAATATTAGTGGGTTATTGTAACAACTTTACCATATCATGAGCTATAAAAGTTTCTTTATGTGTTCCTGTTTCTAACTTAATTCCCTCTCTGCCAAACTCTAATTAAGTCTGTCGACCTGTTTCCAAAATCTCCAAACTAAACCATGAAAAGTCACCAGAAAGAAATACACGATTAAACCAAGAACTCCAACTTCCAACGTACACCCTCCAGAATCATGCCTCCTTCTCCACGTTCCAACATGCCAGATGTTTAACGCTAATTAAAGAAGACCAAACGAGACCTATGATTTCTAAGAGAAACTGGCATTGAATGGATTTGTAATTGAGAATTGTCTCGTTTTACATCCACATTTTACCCCCAAGATCACCATGGCTGTCCATGTGGTAAGGGCATCTTCAAAGAAATTACCATACATCTTCTTCTGTACTGCACTTTCGCAGATGACCGCGTTTATATTTGTTCTCTATCGCCCTCACAATAGCGCAGTTATTTTTTTTTAAGAGCATATCTGAGAAAATTGACGTCTGTTTGCTCATTGCTCGGGTAATATTCACGTCTGTGGAGAGTTCCCAATGTGGAATGGTTTGCTCACTCAAAGAAGAGAAATGATGGGGGAGATTCTGTCACGATTTCTTTATTACTGATGACCTAATCAGATTGATCACGCCCCCACTCGTGTGCCCGACACTGACCATCACTATGCAAGTCTCCTAGGCATGTCTCATAACTTGCCCTGAGCTATATTCATCCTTCGTTCTGTCTCCACTAATATCTTCCGACCACTGTATTGTATCAGTTAAGATAAAAATTAAAGGTATTAGGGTGATGCAATAGTAATGCATTTTTATCCGTACAAAAAACCGACATTATTTTTGCATCAATCTAATAATAATTTTTCAGAAGCACTCCTCCACCGTACAGTATATCGATACTCCATGGCTGAGTGGGATATCTTCTGATCATATATATCAGATCTTCCTCCGCGTTTAAAAGGAATGCCTACCCTATGATATAAGACGTGACAGGATGATTAATTGTAAGAATAGACTCTTTATACCTTTCTAAAATTCCAGTCAAACTTAACAGACAACCGTGAATTTTTTTAATGCAATTACAATGTTATAATTGTACTGAGATAGAACACATGTTTAGGACCGTCAGCAACAACTGTAAAAGAGTAATAAAGATTGCGACAGAGTTGTACGTTCAGTGTGTTAAGTCCAAAGTAGCTGAGCAGATGATTGGTACCCACCAGTTTTGGCAAATAGTCACAGGGTCCGGAACAGAAGCGTGTTCTATTTCTCAACTATCATCAATGAACCTGCGGTAATCTCATCAGCATCGGACAAGGCCTTATTCTCTGCCAATAACTTTACAGCTAATTATACGCTATGTGATCAAGGCCGTCACACCCTCGTATTTGCTTGGGGGTCGTAAAATACGCTCTGTGACATACAAATCTGTGGTGCATTTTGCCAAGCAAATAAAAAAAAACCTTCATTCATGTAAAGCAACTGCCCCTTACGGAATTCCAATTATAGTGGTGAAAAATCTTACACCAGAACTAGCTCCCATACTTACAAAGCTGTTTAAGCGTTGTTTTAAGAGAATTTTTTCCCAACATCCTGGAAAAGTCATCAGCCGAATTCATTACTAATGAATTCCGCTGATGCCTTATCTCCCTCTCAGTACAGACCAATAAATATCCTGTGCGTCATGAGTAAGTTTCTGGAATTTGTGTTAAATAGTGACGTAGACAATCACCTCAGCAAAAATAATCTCCTCACTGACATGCAATATGGGTTCCTTTCCGCTAGATATACAGCAAATATGTTGACGATTATATAGCATAGGATTACCTAATCTCTCGACGGTGGCTTCCTTTCAAGGGTAATTGTTCTTGACATATCAAATATATTTGATAGGGTATGGAATAAAAGTCTACTCCACAAGATTTTTAACTAAAGAATAGTCCAACTCTTGCCCAACCTGTTTTTCATCAATGATTTCACAAATCAGCCCTAACATCTATGGCAACACCTCAAATGACTAAATTATCTATAACTGTATCCCGTCTGATCTTTAACACGTCGTCGTACAAAGAGAAAAGAGGAAGCAGGTTAATCTTAATGCATCTAAAAGTATGTTTTTATGTTTACATCGGGAATCAATTGAAGTGAATAGCTCTCGTCTTGGAGAGGCGCCCTGTTCGCCACACTTCTAGGTCTAGATATTACGCCGGATTTGAAATAGAACAGGTACATGAAAACTTGGAAAATAGTATGGTCATTCTACCGCTCCAGTAGATATCTTACTGCTTAGGCAATCCTCTAACTGTATAAGAGTCAAGTATATCCATGGATGGAGTACTGTTGCCGCATCTGGGTAGGAGCTGCTAGAATGAGCTTATCAGTTCATAGAAAGATTTCAAAATATACTTCCTAGCCATGTGTGGTACACCCTTTTCTCTTCCCTGCAATTTCTTTCCAATAGAAGAGACATTACGAACCTGTTTTATCGTTATTGCCATGGCAAATGACTGACCTAGGACCAATCTATTGTCCCTTCTCATCATACTTTCCCCAAAACACTCGTCCAGCTATAACCACTCTCAATAATAACCCCACTCTTGATCCATGCCTAAACCTAAACCTAGATTACATGAACAAAGCTTCGGTCTTAGAACTACACCCTCGTGGAATTCTCTTCTATTCGCCTGCTTTCCAACTGACTATAATGTGGTTGTCTTCAGGTCTAATGTAAAGAAGTTCTTTATAAGCCATCCCATTAATAATCGAATTTAAAACTTTCCACTACTGATGATATTGTACAATGGGTTACTGTACACTCATTAACCCGTATTTCTTAGAAGCCGCCACACCTTGATAAGTTATGTCTCCTATATAAAACATATAAACAAATTATATGACTTGGCCTGATTACAAGCATTATAAAACTTGATGTTTTTGTATGAGCCAACATTGCAAATCAGAGATAAGAGATTAGCTTTATTGAGCACTCATTAAAATCGATGGACCAGCTAACTCTACTTGGATTAACAACAGGAAACCGCTTTATTCGGTTGTGCTTCTGTTTTCTCTTAACTAAGACATCCCATTATAATTTTCCTACAGCATATTACGATGCTAAATCGAAGTTGCGTAACATGGAACCGATATAATTTCGTTTCTATATACCACAATGACTTTGCCCAACATGTAATGTGATTGAAAACTGTTAAAGCCTTTAATTTTCATACAAATATTAATATTTGTAAACCTGCAGAATTTTTGAATATTCAGTCAATGTATCGTACAGAGGAAGTGTTAAACCCTAATGCTATCTCAACGCCGCATTTAAATAATTCAAACGTAGATTCCAGGAACAATTGTTTTTCTTAGAACTGAACGTCTGTGAAACTGTTTCGTTTCCAATCTTTACAGCTGACTACAATATGGTTGTCCTCAAGTCTAACGTAGACAAACACTTGATGACCCATTCTCTTAAGTAATCCAATTTACCAAATTTCTACTACATAAGATTACTACATCTTTCTTTTTACATCTGTACTCTCATTTATCTTTATACTCGAGTGGCCTTCAGACCTTGATAAGTAGTGACTCCTTTGTAATAAAACATAAAAAACGTATAGCCATGAATAAACGCGTTAGTATGGAGTCAATTTCAATATTCTATAAATAAAATGTAAGTAAACCGTAAGAAATAAATGCTCCAAATGTGTGACGAAATATTTTATATTTGTAGCATTCTTGAGATGTCAAAGAAGATAAAAGTAAAAAGACTTCTTATTTCATTTTATCTATGCCTATGATTATTTTACATTCTGTAAAAGTAAATGTTGTAAATAACTGCTAAAACTTCTTGATTCTTACGTAGAAACGTGTGCGTTTGGAACAGTTGTCTAAATTACGACCGAATGCCTTAAAATAGTATACTGATACTAGATTTCCCAATAAATACTGAATGAATACACCTAAGAATTGATATGTTTTTATTGTTCTTAAGTTGATATCTAACACAACCGCATACACAAGCATAAATTAAGACGAACAAATACATTTATATCCAAGATGTTGCAAAATAAAAAACACATTTTAATTATTATCAGCGTTGTTCGGAAAATAATGTTCATGAATGTGAACAATTGTGAATAGGAGTATTCGATTACATTCGTTTTATTTATACAGAGCTATGTAATTTCCCTCAATATTCAACAAAATTATTTATTTGTATCAGTATTCGACGTGTACGTACAACATTTAGTATACCTCTCAATAGTTTTCCCACTCTTTCCCACTCTCTCTCTCTCTGTATCTCTGTGTACTGTTTGCCTGTATGTATGTTTCTCTCTCTCTCTCTCACACACACACACACACACACACACACACATATATATATATATATATATATATATATATATATATATATATATACATTGCATGTCATTATTACCTGATTGAAAATTTTTGAAGGCTGTTTAAAATTCCTATTATTTTCGAATATATATATACATATATATATATATATATATATATATATATATATATATATATATTTATATATATTTATATGTATATATATACATATGTATTATATTTATATATAGATATATACTCATATGTATATATTAGTATATATATATATATATACCTACATATATATACATTTACATGTACATATATGCATATATATATTTATATGTATATATGAATATATATATACATATATACATATATATACATATATATATGTATATATATATATATATATATATATATATATATATATATATATATATATATACTAGCTGTACCTGGCCACGCGTTGCTGTGGTTCCGTTTGGTGAAATGATTAATGAGTATGGTCAATTTAGGCCTTTTTTGCATATGATTCAGTAATTTTCCTTGCTTACCAATAGATTTGTAAAATTATATATATATATATATATATATATATATTTATATATATATATATATATATATATATATGTATATATATATATATATATATATATTTGCTTATTTTCAATTGAGGAATCGGAAAATCCTTTCTTTGCTTCAAAATAGATTTGGAGCAATTTTTTTTTTTTAATTTGGTAACTTTTTCTTTTTTTGCTTATTGGTAATTGAGCTGTATTGTCAATTAAAGCTTATTTAGGTTTCTATGTTGTTCTGTAGTTTTCTTTGTGTCCAAATAGATTTGGAGAAATGAATTTAGTTTTAAAATTGTTTTATGTTTTAATGCCTGTTTTTAATTGAGGAATCTGAAGAAAGAAAAGTCTAAAAAATATTTGCTTGAGTGATTTCCTAATTTATTTGCCTGTATGGCCAAGTAATGCGAATGTTTTATGGTAATTCTGTAATTTTGTCTGCGTCCAAGTAAGTTTTATTCTTTGTTTCTGCAAGTTTTTAATTAAGCAATCTGAAAAAAAGAGGAGACTGAAGAAAAACATATGCTTGATAGATATCGCAATATAATCAATTGTTTGGCCAGTCAACAGCTGTATCGTTATGTAAGTCCAAGTGTTTTAGTAAACATATGGCTCGTACGCTATATGGTAATTCTGTAATTTTGTTTGCGTCCAAGTAAGTTTGATTCTTTGTTTCTGCAAGTTTTTAATCAAGCAATCTGAAAAAAAGAGGAGACTGAAGAAAAACATATGCTTGATAGATATCGCAATATAATCAATTGTTTGGCCAGTCAACAGCTGTATCGTTATGTAAGTCCAAGTGTTTTAGTAAACAGATGGCTCGTACGCTATATGCACGTGAGTAAAAAAAAATGGTATTGATTTCCATAACACAAAAAGCAAAAAAAAACATTTATAAGAAGATGTAATCTATATTGTAATGTTATGAGGTTTTAAGAATAATTAATAAATCGTTTAAACAATCTGTAAAAAAAGCAGGAAGCAAAAAATTGAAATAATTGTAATAGCAATATAGTAATGCCTCCACAAAACACTGGAAAACGGTAAGGAATAAATATTTTTGGACAACCTTGAAAGAAGGATTTATGTGCAAAAACTATTTGGATTGTAAAAGTATAACCGTACAATTTCTAAATGCACGTGAAAGTTGAAAAAGAAAATTGATGGGGGGGTGTAGAAATAAGATAGACCGCAAAAAAAAAGTAAACAGCAAATTAATTTTTATGGGGAAAAATGAATGCTATAGTAAGCACAAATAAGTATAAATGTATCTGGAAAAAAGTTGGCTGCCGGAAAGTGGTAAGAAAAACAAAATAATTTTGAACTCCTATATTCGAGATAAGGTCAAATATGAAGTTATTTATACAGATTTACCGAAAGAAACTTTACCAAGGAATTTGTTGAACAATATCCATCCACAATCAGTAATAATTCATAATGGGTGTAATCTTGGAATTTAACTAAAAAAAATGGAATTTGGGGATACGAGATTCCGTAAAAAATGTAGAAATAAGATTGACTGCAAAAAAAGAAGCAAATGAATTTTTATGGAAAAAAAAAGAAAATTACAAAGGAATTTGTTGCATATCCAGAATCAGTAATAATTCGTAAAAAAAAAAATAGATAAAAAATACACGGAAAAAAACGCCTGAAACACGTGAGGAAGAAAAAAATTAGAGGGGGACAAAAAATGCGGTAAGTTTTTACAGCAAATGAAGTCGATCGAAAAAAATGGATGCTATTTTTTATTTATTATTATTTTTAAGAATTAAACACATTTATTTTAGGTAGGCTTGGTTTTAATAGAAACACTTGGAATTTAAATTTAAAAAAGATGTAATCTTAGAATTTAAATAAAAAAATGGAATTTTGGAATGCGAGATGCCGTAAAAATGTAGAAATATGATTTAATCAAAAAACATAGCAAATGAATTTTTATGTGGTAAAAAGGGATTTAGCAAGTAACTTGTTGAATATCAGAAAAAAAAAATGAAAAAATAATTAAAAAATAAACGGAAAGAAACACGTGAAGGAGAAAAATGCGGTAAATTTTTACAGCAAATGAATTCGATCGAAACAATTTTTAGCTTTAATCAAAACACTTGTAATTTAAATTAAAAAATAGAATTTTGGAATGCGAGATGCCGTAAAAAATGTCGAAATAAGATTGACTGCAAACAAAAAACAAACGAAACAGCAGATGAATTAGCACAAATTGCCGGAAAGTGGTAAGAAAAACAAAATAATTTTAGAACCCTGTAATTCGAGATATGTTCAACTATGAAGTTAGCTAGACAGATTTTCCGAAGGAAACTTACAAATAATCACCTGTAACACGTGAGGAAGAATAAAATGGGGGGGGGGAATGCGGTAAGTTTTTTTTATAGCAAATGAAATCGATCGAAGCAAATGGATGCTATTTTTATTTATAAATATTTATAAGAAAAACAAATTTATTTTAGGTAGGCTTGGATTCACTCTGAAAACTTGAAATTTAAATTAAAAAAAAGAATGTAATCTTGGAATTGAAATTTAAAAAAAATGGAATTTTGGAATGCGAGATGCCGTAAAAAAACAAATAAAACTTATTTTTTGATGGATGAAATAAACAAATTAATTATAAATGAAAATTTTCGATAAACAAATGAAATAAAAAATGTAAAAAATAGGAGATGCCTTATAATTAGCGATGTAAGACTGAAAATGTTGTCATGCGAAATCGTCAAATCGTAGTGAAATCATTCCAACGTGCATTCTACCGGAAAGAAAATTTGACCACAGGTTCGCATTTAAGAAAATATCTTTATTTTATGTCATATATTTTTATAATTTGGGATGTTAATTTATTTTAATAACATATAGACTGTCTGAAGCTTTCACATAAATTGGTATTGTACAAGTATGTTTTATTGATAACGAAGGAACCAAGAATTACATTTTTAATTCGAAATTCGAAATCGTCAAATCGTCGTGAATTGACTGCAAACCTGAAATAAAATGGAACATAGTTCTGCATTTACGAAAAAAATGTATTTTATTTAATATATTTTTTATAATTGCGATGTTAATTTATTTTAATAACATGCAAACATTCCTTGGCGGTACAGATAAATATTCTGAAAATATCAATTAAATTGGTAACGTAAAAATATGGTTATATTCACTTTGAACGGACCAAGAATGATATATATATATATATATATATATATATATATATATATATATATATATATATGGATATATATTAGAAAATCATAATGTTGAAGGCATTTAAGCAGTCGCAAAAAATTTAAAACTTGATATAATGCTATTCAATCTCATTAATCGAATATAAGAAAATCAAGATGAACATGGAATACAAACATACAATTCTAAAACGTAGTAAATAGTATCAAGACATATTCTTTAAATTTTCAAAATACACCAGGGAATCAGAGGTTTCAAAAATCTGTTCTGCGTCTATATTTCAGTCTGTATTAATCTACTTACTGTTCCACACAATCTGAGATTTTATTCAATGAAGCCATAGTAGAGTAATGGATGCACTAATATCGCCAGAGGTATTATATAAGTATAATTTATAATACATATACTTGTATAATTAGTATGTTCTATTATATATCTATATATATATATATATATATATATATATATATATATATATACATATATATATACATACTTTCGATTTATTCGTATAGACATATTTTTTTAAATTATGCAAGTGTAATATTTTTTATAACACGTAAAACTATTCAAATAATTATTTCAACCAATTTAGTGAGGATCAACTTATAACAATGTATATGTATTTATATTTATAGTTGAACACATAATTAATATGCACAAGAAAAAATTATAAAAGAAAGCTGCGTTTTTAAACTGCACCATTTAAGACATTAGTTAAATAGTGCAACAATGTCTACGAGAAAAGTTGACAGTCGAAACCGCAAGATTCAAATTATACTCATAATCCAATCTAAATCAAGATCACACACACGCACACACACACATACACATATATATATATGTAAATATATATATAACATATATATATATATATGTATATATATATATATATATATATATATATATATATATATATTGCATGGGTACCTGACGTTGGCCTGGTCGACATAAATTTCCGCTTTGAACACACCTACTATACTAAGATAGTAATCCTTTCTATCATGGGTTACGTTGATATCCCAAAATACACGTACACAACAATTACAAAAATAAAAGCACTCACAAAAACATGTAAATGTAATCGCCCCCAAAAGGAAGTACGCGATACCGGCCCCATAACAAAAATCATTTATTTATGGACGTCCGAAATGGCTAGCCTTATAAATATGCGAAGTGAATGCGATATTATATCGGAGCACACTTACGCACTTCCTTTGCCTTATCTCCTCCCTCTTTTCCGTCGATGGCCGCTCAACAGTCGACCGAAGTAAAAGACTTCTAAGGAAATATCCTTATCTCGACAAAGTTTATCCACCGGCAATGAACAGCCGTAAAAAAATAAAACAAATATATTAAGTTTTCTTGAAAGGAAAACGAAACTTTTTCTGTACTTTTTACGCTATTCGTAAACATATTTTTACGTATTTTCTTTAATATATATATATATATATATATATATATATATATATATATATATATATATATATATATATGTATATATATATATATATATATATGTGTGGGTGTGTTTTTGTTGTGTGTGTAAAATATATATGCAAAATATCTGTGCTCCTCCCCAAAAGAACGTGACTGAACAAAAAGTTTTAAAAACAAAACTTGTACTCACACCTAAAAAATTGCGGTGAAAAAATAAAACGTTTATCTTTTCTTGAAGGAACAAAAGAACACATTTTGTTGATAAATATTTCCCGAGACAAGAAAACTAAACAAAATATATTAAAACAATAAAGAAAAATATTTACAGTCCTTTGAAGGAAAGTTTCTGTTAGTTTTGATTATTTACATTTGTATTTTTCCGGTTTGTTTGTTTTTAAAGCGAAGGTTAGAACACTCGGATTAAACCGATGATTCCCGGTCTCGCCCGATCCATGCTTGACGGGAATTCCCGAGAATCCGAGTCAAATTATGCAAGAGTATCGAATATTAAAAAAAAAAAAGCAAAACATTTTTCTGTCTATATGAAATTATTTTCCTACGCTAGAAACATCTTGCAATTTCCAAATTAATTTATTTGGGAAGAGTTTTTTTTTTCTTTCGAAATGCGAGAAATATTAAAAAAAAAACTAATCAGGTGAAATAACCCTACTCGTTTTATTAAAAGAATCCACGTCGGAAGTAATAGTTCCAAATAAATTTAATTAAATGTATTATCAATATAATTGTTATTTAGAGTTGATGAAATAATCATCTTAAATAGAAACATTAACTCTTTCGGTAGAACCTTAAACTAAGATGCATCTATTTAGTACAAACGATTGTCCTTAATAAAATAAACAAATGGGCTGATCTCGTAATCGTATTTATATATAGAAATAAATGATATACTAAAACTTTCGTATATATAAATAGAATTGTTAACCAACAAAAAACAGACAGGAATACGAATTTATATACATATATATATATATATATATATATATATATACATTTATATATAAATATTAATACATTTATACATATATTATATATATTTATACATATATTTATACATAAATATATATATATATACATACATATACATACATATATATATTATACATATACGAGGAGCGTGCAATAAGTAAGGCCCATGACCCACTTCCCACAGAGCAACGAAACTTGGCACAGTTATTAGTCTTTCTCTACATAGGAATCACCCATCCCATCGTTTGGTGCATCTCTAGAGACCGTTTTTGTAGAACACCCAATGTTGGTCCTCCAACCACGACTTCGGAAATCAAGGCTGCCTTTTCATGGAAACGCTTTCCTTTTAAAAACAACTTTATGGCTGTGAAAAGGTGAAAGTAAGAGGGTGAAAGGTCAGAAGAGTAAGGAGGATGGGGAAGAATAACAAAACGCCCGTGCTTCTCATCTGGCGACATGCGTGTTGTGGAGCGGAGCGTTGCCTTGTAGGAGGAGCGTACCTTTGCTGATTTTGCCCCGTCTCTTGGTTTTGATACCTTCCCGTAATTTACTCAAAAGTAAAGCATAATAGGCTCCTCTAACTTTGGATCCCTTCGCCAGGAAATTTGTAATCACTACTCTGTCCTGGTCCCAGAAGACTGTTAGCATGACCCTAACAGCGGAGGGATGCACTCTTGCCTTCTTTGGAGGTGGAGGTTCCAAGTGCTTCCACTGCATTGCCTGGGATTTGGTATCTGGATCATAGTGATAGACCCAGGTTTCATCCTGTGTTATCAGTCTTCAGAAAAGCTTTGACACATCTTCATGGCACATCTTCAAATTCATCCTCGAGCGCTCGACGCGCTCTCGCTTCTGGAATGGTATGAGCAACCTGGGAATCCATCTATCAGGCAACTTATGCATATGCAAATGGTCATAAATGATAGTTTCCATAAACCCTATACTAATCTTGACATCTTGGGTTATTTGGTGAATAGTAATTAGCCAATCTTCCAAAATGACAGCCTCAACTTGACGGACCGAGGCCTCATCAATGACAGAAGGGGGCGACAAGGTCTGGGAGCTGTTTCACAGACTTCCGGCTATATTTGAATTCACGATGCAAGCGCTTTACATGGTCATATGATGGGGCATTATCATCATAAGTTTCTTTCATATCATCAAAAGTATCATGTGGTGTGCGTCCTTCGAAATACAAAAAACTGGTTGACTGCTCTGATTCAAAAGCCTCCATTTCACAGCTGATATAGTAAAAACACCTGTAAAACAGAAACCGCAATAAGTTCAGAGCTGTAATTTGCGGCACACCCCGTAGAGATATAAATCATTGCACATGCAAAATTTCAGCTAGATCAAATCAATGAAAGTGGGTCATGGGCATTACTTATTGCACGCCCCTCGTATATATATGTATATATATATATATATATATATATATATATATATATTTCTACATATATATATTTATAAATATATATATAATTATATATATACATATTTATACATATATATATATATAGAGAGAGAGAAATAGAGAGATATATATGTATACAAGTGTATATTTACAGACGCATATATATATATATTTATACACATATATATTTACATATATATATATATATTTATACATATATATTCTTACATATATATTCCTACATATATATATTTATACATATATGTATATTTATATATATTTATACATGCTTGTTTATATATACATACATATATATATACATATATATATATATATATATGCATGTATGTATATATTTACAATTTCTATATCAATATAATTTCTCTAGCAATTAAGAAATGTCTGTCTATTATTGATACCAGTAAAAGGAGTCCGAGCAAACGCAATGCAAGGAAAATGTAATATAGTTAATTGTTTCAAAACAAAACAAAAGGAAATCATTTTCGACAATAATAATAAAAAAAGTTATTTCCATCTACAGTTCTGCTTTTTAAGCATTAAACATCATTATTTCTTTTTGTCGATAAATTTATTATTTTTTTCGGTTACTAAAACTGTGTAACCGAAGAAAAAATTAATTGACAAAAAGAAACACTCTTTATTTCTAAATAGGAAACAGACGGGGGGAGAATGTTTTTTTAAGGAATTTGCGGTAACTTTGAGGATTAGCCTTCCTTTGTTTACGAATCCATTTGACCGACATATTTTTAGTTACGGATGAATAAAACCATATAGAATACCCTTGTTTTATAAGTGTTATCCAAAAAGTTTTTTATTTGAACTTCATGGACTGTTTTGACATATTTTCTATTCATTAACTGTTAATTCCTTTTCTCACACATAAATAGATATATATATTATGGACAGTTTTTTTTAAACATCGGAATCGCATAATTAAAGTTAGTTTAATTTTTTAAAAAAATGAATGACGAGTTGTTTGCAAAATTTGTTAGTAATCTACAAGACCTCCTCTGACGGCGGCGAACCAAAGACAATTATTTTGGGAATACCATGTATTGGGTACGATTTTTTATGATGTTTTATTAAAATAAATGTCAATAAACAATACAAAAACTTTTTCTTTAAAGAAATTATAAACTGCTATGTTATAAACAATGAATAAAGTTTTGTTTATATGCAAAACTTTGTAATAATGTTCAAGTAAATAAAGACAATTATTTGGGGAATATCATGTATTGGATATTTTTGTGGATGTATGATTAAATACATGTAAAATATAAAAATAAACAACAACTTTTGTTTAAACATGTTTTACAACATTATTATAAATTTTCTATAAAGTCTATTTTTATGTATGTAAAAGTTTGTTAAATGTTCAAATAAAGCTTATAGTAAAATTGAAAAAAAAAACAACGCCTCGTTTGTTTATTAAAACAAACATTCCATTAATTTCAAATAAAAACTGTTTAAATAAACCTAGTAAAAAAGTTAATTCCATACAATTTTGGTCATCCGTAGGTAAAAATATGTCGGACGTCACTTCCGCCAAATTGATTTGTAAACTACGGCGAATCTTCAAGATTACCGAATTTGTTATTGGTTGAAATGTTAAGGTAATTGTTCAATTAAAAAATTCAGTTTAAAAAAAATTCAAAATTGTAAAACAAAAAAAAAATATTAAATACAACAGAAGTTCAAAATTTTAAAAAATAATATTTCTTGTGTGCGTGTGTGCGTGTGTGCGTGTTGCCACATGTAGCAACATGTCGGTTGATTTGGCGAAAGATTTGGATGTAAATGGCAATTCATGTATATACAATGTCATTTGGGGGTAGTTTAGTATAATTTAGTTTTCGTAAATCTTCACTTAGAAATAAATGACTACCCTTCAAGGTTAACAATAAATTACTATCTTTTATTTGATTCTGAAATTAAGACGATTAGATTCCTTTGTAAGGGGTTTTGATTATTAGATAAGCCAATCAAAACTGTTTGTAGTGTCCGCACGCATTTTTTGCTTTTATATATATATATCTATATCTATCTATCTATCTATATATATATATATATAGATAGATCGATAGATAGATTGTAATATATATATATATATATATATATATATATATATATATGTATATATATATGTGTGTGTGTATTTGTGTGTGCCTGTATATACATGGATTTACGTACAGTTTACCGACAGAAAATCCGCGCTTGTCATTTTTCAAAAACTGCAAATTAAAGCTACAGTTACTGTAACTGTTTGCACAAGCAGTACCTCATTTGATCTGCTTTTTATTCCTCTGTAAATTTACAAGTTCATATTCGACATTTAATTGTAATATTCTAGTGTTCACGCCAATGCAAAAGTATTAACTTCAAATCAAGAATTCAAAAAGAATCTCATCACAATGGAAAAAATGTTATTTAAATGTAACTTTAGAACATAAATGCAACACAAATATTACAGGAACACGATAAATTAGTTAATACCAAGTCACATAGCTTTTCTGCAATTTTACAGCCTGAAAATTTGGGGACATTCTCTTGAATTAGTCTGCGATAATGCCCCAGTAAATCAGTATCCCGCTGTTTAATTTTTTGGTCGAGGTTTTGCCAAAGTTTAAATTTTCTGATTGCAAAACCGTTGCTTTATGTAATGACCTATGTTTTCGATAGGATTACTGTCCGGAGATTGTGAGACCAATCCAAGCACGGAATATCATGCCCTCTAAAGGGCCTTTTGACATTGCCAACTAGGCATTATATTTGATGAAGATGGGATTATCGCCAAAATTCCGGTCAAAAAGGGTAGAAAATACTCAGTGAATATATAATCGTACATGATCGAATTAATTCGACCTTTCAAGTCTCGTACGGGTCCTCGACACTAATAACGACTCACCCCAAAACTGAATCCAATACCCTGCAGCGGTGAAACTCTGCCCCTTGAATAAAATTCCCCGTCCTTCCTTCGACAGACGTACTGCTTACCATTGCTGCCTAGCATATTGAACTTGCCGTTGCCGCTAAAAATCACGTTCGACAAATATGAAGATTCCAACGCGCAAATACTATGAACGAATAACGAAATTTCGTGGATGCATTGTAGTTTGGCTTTTACGTACTAATCTGGCGGGTAGCGTATGGTTCAGGGTATTTCTCAGGGTATAGTTCAGGGTATTTTTGTTAGCTTGTCTGGAGTTTAGGTTGTAAATGATTCTCGAACTCCCTATCATTTAAAAGGGAAATAATTCCTATATTCATATATAATAATAAAAACAAAACATTTAATATTAGTGATAAGTGTTTAAAGTAAGCACCCACACTTTTCAGTTTACATACCCCCCTCCTAAATATACAGCTGAAAAAAAAATTTGTTTGTAAATTATTTGCGTTAAAAATGTATTACATTTTTTACCTTTGTGAGCCGTAAGAAAACAATAAGAATAAACAAAATAAGCAACCTCTTAAAAAAACGGCGTTGTGCCTAATTTGCTAAATAGGGAAGAAAATGAATACAATAAACCTCCTAAAAACGTAAATAACAGCAAGTACTCCTGAGAGCGCATAAAAAAAATCGTCGCAGTAGGGAGGTTTGCACGTGTAAAAGAGTTGCAAAAAACTGAAACCTGCTGTACGCTGGCCTACGGCGAACTTACGACGTAACGACCCTTTAAACAACGTCTTAAAAGATTTGTTGTGTATTTGTACAAATATTCGTGAATAATGTCATCACTAAAAAAGCTTCATTCATGAATATAAATGTGAACGGAAGTTTATCAACGTTTTATTTTTATTGTTCAATTTTTTAAAATTAAAATTATAAGACACAACACATTTAATCATTGTAAAAAATCCATTCATGAAAGGGAAGACGGAGGAGGAAATCGCTCTTCTCGCCGTTCTTCCTCGTTATTTCATTTAATGAAAGAACGGGGAAGAAAGGGAGAAATCAAAGAAAGAGAAAGAGAGGGGGTAAAATGTGCAAGAGAGAAGAAAAGAGAAAAATGGAGATATTAAGAGATCATTTAGTGGGGGGGGGCTGAAGCTGACAACTGCGCAATTAATTTTTGAACATTAAATAGTAAGGAATCTTCAAGTAAAAGATGATTTTGACTTAAATCGACTAATATATATATATATATATATATATATATATATATATATATATATATATATATATATAATCACAATATAGTCGCCCATTTCTTCTGCATATGTTTATGGTGGAAAATAATTTGGATGAAATTGAATTTTTCATTTTAAAATTCAAATAAACATATTAGTATACAGGGTGACCCAAAAAAACTTTATGTGATATATTCATTATTTATTCACATATTGTCCTTCTTTTATAGGACATGGCAGACTCAATCACCGTGAATACACCAAGACCCCGGTGGGAGCTGGGACAAAGAATACACTGTGTATAATTTTACTAAAGGACAGGATCGTTTGAGAAAACCCAGGACAGTTTCATGCTTCAGTTCGAATGTGAAAAGGCTCCATCCAAAAGCAGAATTCAGAACTGGGTGGCCCACTTCGAGACGTATGAGACCGTGGAGAACCTCAACACTGCCAGAGAGAACCGTCCAAGTCACTCGGGACGTCCCAAGAAGCGAACTACCGAGCTGCTCGAAAGAGTGAGAGAGTCTCTCCAGCAGAGTCCGAAACGCTCTGTTCGTAAGCGAAGTCAGGCCCTCGGTATGTCCCGGGAGACTTGCAGGAGAGTGCTGGTGAACGATATCGGGGCTTACCCATACATAATACAGACGCTGCAGACCCTTACAGTCCCAGAGAAGAAGTAGAGGAGGGCAATGGCAGTCAAGATGCTCGATAAGATCGAGGAGACACCAAGTTTCCTTACCCTTTTTTGACCCCATATAAAACCCACCTCACTCGAGGGAAAGGTGAACTCCAAGACAAATGTCTTCTGGGGGTCCTCCAAACCCAATGAAGTAGCTACCAATCCCCTGCACTCTCCTAAGTGTACGGTGTGGGCTACAATTTCGGCCGTTAGCATCATCGGAGCAATCTTTATCGAAGTATCTGGCGCAGCAGTGACAGTCACCAGGGAGCGGTATGTGGAGGTCCGCAAAACCTTCAAAAGTGCGCTCCAGACCATTTACCCGTCGCTCATGAGCAAGTTCTGGTTTCAGCAGGACGGAGCAAGTTCTCACACATCAAACCTGTCCCGGGATTGGCGGAAAGAGAATTTTGGAGGCCGAGTGATCAGTCTCAAGACTGATTTTCAGTGGGCATCCCATAGCCCGGACCTAAGCCTCCCAGATTTTTCTCTTTGGGGCTATCTTAAGGAGAGAGTATCTAAACGACAGAGTCTACGCAGGGAAACCAAGAATCATCACGGAACTCAAGGAAGCCACCAGGAAGGATATGAGACTCATTACCACTCCGGTCTGTAAAAACGTCATGGACAACTTCGTGCTGCGTCTCAAGGAATGCACGGAGCAAAATGGAGGCCATCTAGAACATATGTTGTAGAACGGAGAAAAAAGGACAAAGACCCTAGTGTTTTGATGTGATTTTTTTAATATAATAAACAACTTATGACAAAAGTTTCATTTCATTCGGACAAAACACTAAGAAACGGGGCCTAATTAGAGCTGGCGCCCTTTTTTTGGGGAAACCCTGTATTATTGACCTTTCTTATTAATACTCATAATGATTTTTTAATCAAATACTAAAATAGATTCCAAGGAATTTATTTTTAATATATATTTCTGTTGTGGCACGCAAATAGCCACAAGAAGAACAGAACACCGGGCAACAGTTAAAACATGTATTGCATGAAAACAACGGAAAATTTACAAACGAACATTGTTGGTAATTCACCGAGCATGCAAGGATCGCTCTGGAATTAGATCCCTCCCCGGGATTGCCATGCGTTATTGTTTATTTAGACGATGGATTTGTCTATTTGGAAGGTAGTTTTTTCACAACAATTTCTTAATTGTTTCTCAGAATTTGTTAATATTTAATTTTTTGCTGTCTGCTTATTTTTTAATTAATTATTAAAAATGTAACCAAATGAAAGATATTTTTAAAATTATTTAATAAAATAATACATTTAAACTAAATTATTTTATATTTCACTGACTTAATTAATTGAATAGACTGTAACAGCACTTGTTTTTTCGTTTGTTCCAAATATTTATTTTAAAATTCAATTTTCTGTATTACTTTGCGTATGGACTTATATCCTCCAATCTTATTTGCTGCTTCTACTGTGGGTTCTAACTTAAACACATAATCAAAACACTTTGAAAAATATGTTACAATACATATTTTAAAGGATGTATTCTCTCATATTATTTTAAAAAAATAAATAATTAATAAAAAAAAAGTAATTCACTATACTCCCTATCAATCAAATGAATAAAAAATATTTTGAACACATAAAAATAATATTACAAATTAACGTTCGAAAATTCATAGATTAAACGAGAAAAATGCGAGCATAAGAAATAATATGGTTAAGATTAAACTCGAAAAGTAAAGGAGCTAGTTGGTAAATTTTGGAAAGAAAAATAATGGATATTCTAGTAAAACATAAAATAAATTTTGAACTAAAAATATTCTGCATAAAAAATTAAAAAAATATAATTTTACACTTCACAATAAATTCTTACTGCTTCTATATTTTAAGAAATATTATATTTTTACTATAATATCTTGTCATTTTGTTTTTCGGATTGACAACTAGTCTTTTTACTTTTCTAAGTTTTATCTCAACCATATTACATTTTATGCTCGTATGTTTATGTAATATATATATATATATATATATATATATTTATATATATATATATATATATATATACACTTATAGAACAAAGTAGCTATATAGTCTAAAGATAGAGAAGCTAGAAAAAGTAAGGTTAACCTGTATATCTTTAATACACCCTTGTTATATTGTGGCAAATTACATAGGAAGAACCTTTAAAAACTAGAATTACATTTGGCAGGGAAAATCCATACACTTAGTTTAAGGTCTTATATGCAATCTATTTCGTCCTCACTTATTTCTCAAATAACTCTTTCTGAACTCGCGTATGTTTTCTCCCCTGGCATTTCAGTAAAATCGGTAATTTATTTCCCTTCATTTTATTTATATTTTTAATATTTATTCATTCACGTATTCCTATTGTATTATTTTTTACTCGTAGAAATTTGTCAGAATAAAATCACTGTGGACTTTATCGCAGAGGGTCTATTTATGAATGTCGTTAAGAAGAACGTTTTTGGGTATAATTTTTCTAGAATATATTTTGTATGGAAATTGAATTTTAGAAAGAAAAAAAATGAAAACAGGAATTTAGGAGCAATATATTTTCTCCGGTCCATTGTTCAATTTCCGACTCATAAAAAATTGTAAACCCAAATAATTTTAGCGTTACGTTTATTTATCTATCGATATATGCATATATATATATATATATATATATATATATATATATATATATATATATATATATATATATATATATATATATACGTTTTATTTTTTTATTACCGTATCTTTCTGTTAAGTTACATTATTGTTTTAGCTACCCGGCCATTTTTTTGGCCGTCTGTAGCTTCCTAACAGAAAGATACGGTAATAAAAAATAAAACGCATATTTGCTCTACAACAGTATTGAACACTTTCTTCAGTTTTTATTAATTACCATTTCTACTATATATATATATATATATATATATATATATATATATATATATATATATCCGTATTACTTGGATTCCTTGGATTACTGTTCTCATCATTAGTGTGATTTTCACTACGTTTCGATCAATCTAACCTTCGACCTTTACCATGTGTATCTTCTCGAACTCGGGAACTTTTCTGTCGAACTCGTGAATTTGGTCCGACTTTTGAGCGGAACACTTTATTTACTTCATGGGGTATCGTGACCTCTATTCGTCAGCTATTACTGGATAGAGTTCCTAAGTAATTCGCAATGGTATTTTCTTTCACTCACACCTTTAACATTGAGGAGAATACGACTTTTTACAATTGAATTTTCTAAGTACTCTAACTACGGCGCAACTTGCTAATAATTCTAGTACGAATTCGAGATACCGTTTACCTATTTTGTTTTTTTAGTTGCAAATATCACTATTAATTACTACTTATTACTATGTATTAACGTATATCTCTCTTTATAGTTTAATGTTTCTACTTATTGCTTGAATATATTATCTATTGCTTGTAATTCATGGTCCCCATATCGTTTAAATTCAATAAAGTCTACTTATTAATCGGTTATTCCTCAGCATATGGGCTGGCTCATTCAGTTGTCTTATTCTCCCAATGTTTCTCTCTATATATAATTTTGACTTCAGTTTTGGCTGACGGAACGAAAGCACGCTACCGTCGTGAAGTAAATAAAGTCTTCCGATCCAAATTCCGTCCAAATTCCCGAGTTCGGAAGAAATATTCCTGAGTTCGACATAATATACCTAAAGAAGGTCGGGGGTTTGCCAGAAACGTTATGAAAATGACATTAAAAATGAGAACAGTTGTCTGATTAATCAAATTAATACGAATAATCACTATTCCTCTCAAAACCCCAGAAACGATATATATATATATATATATATATATATATATATATATATATATATATATATATATATATATATATGCAGATACAGAGAGAGAGAGAGAGAAAGAGAGAGATACCTAGATATAGTTAGAGAGAAAGGACATACAAGTAAGAGAAATATAAATACATTGAGCAAACTTTTATAATATTTCAGATATTCAAAAAATCTGACATCTTGTAATAAATTAGAGAAGTCAACGCACTTCATTATGAACTCAGAAATACCACGTATCTTTTAATCAGTTCTATGTGTACCATATTAGTCAATCACAGTAATTATTATGTGAAAGTCCAATATTTGTTTTATAAAAAACTTAATATTATACCAGTATAAGAAAAAAATATTAACATCGGGGGGGTAATGAGCGTTTTGTCGCATTTATCGGATAATATATCTCCTTATCAGAAGAAATTACTAAATGCGTCACAGTTACAAACTATAAAGAATCAATAAAGGCTCGATCGTTATGATAATTAGCCATTCGATCTCAGTCATAGGTTTAGTGAGAACAAAAACATATTTAGTGAAGAAGATAAATATAATCTATCCTGAATTATTCTGTTACAGTTACTTAAATATATAGCAATATAAATGTAGCATTATGCTACTTTGTTGCGTTTCATGATACGCACCATACTACGTAGAAAATGTTAAATAAATGTGTTCTCACAGATAGAAAATGTAGCGGATGCAGTTCTCAACAAAACTTTATTTATATATCAATATGTATATATATATATATATATATATATATATATCAATATATATATATATATATATATATATATATATATATATATATATATATATATAGTCTTGGAAGTTTTTAACCTTTAAAATTATACAAAAAAATATTTTTATCATTCGTTAGAAAACCATCCACTAAGTCATTTTATCACCTGCAATCACTGCATCAACTAGTTCTCGAACTTACTATAATACCAATAATTTATTTTTCAATGGATCATCAGTTGTTTACCATGAAACACTGTTTTGGGGATTTAAAAACAAAACAGTATATTAAATCATTGCTCCTCAGCAGTGTCGATCAAACAATACCACCCTTAATCTTAGGAAGAAGACATGTTTCAAACATTTGATCCAGTTTTCTATTCTTAATTGCAATTATTAAACTTTTCATACAATAAAAATGAATTCCTTACCTGTGCGATTCATCAATTTCTACATTTAAAATAGATACATTTTTTTATTTTTTAAATTATCAGTCTTGTATTTATAATATTAGTATGAATCCATTTAACTACTTATCACCCCCACTATAATTAGTAGTTTGTATATTTACATTCTTATTTTTAACCTTTAAATATCGAATTTTAATTAGATATATAAAGGTTAAAAATATTTTTTACATATATACATTTTTTTATTTTTTTATTTTTTATTTTATATATGTAATTATAAATACATTTTATACATTGCTAATATAGTTTTGGATTTCCTTTATCAATATAGTCTGGTTTATCTTAAAAAATTCAAAAGCATCAGGATAACGAACAAATGCTTTATTTAACTGTTTTAATATTTTATGTGTATCCTCACCTTGTTTTATCATCCTTATTACTAAACTAGAAACTGGTGGTATAAAGTCTATTCGTTTTAAAGTAACGCGAGCTATTCTCAAAAACTCTGACATAATGGTTCCATAAACATAAAAAGAGGGCAGGTGCTATCTGTATGGGACATACGTACTATTTTAAAGGGGAATGCGTTTCTTTTATCAAATATTTTATAAAGAAAAATCCCATCATCAATTTTTATATCTAAATCCAGAAATGTAGCCTGTTGTCCTCTATGTTTACAATTCAATATTAATTCGTTTGGATATATAAGATGTTTATGTTTTTCGAATTCATCATTACCGTTTATACATATAAGATTATCTATAAATCTCCTACATCCATGAAAGTTATGTGTTTTAGATATATCTGCTTTTAATAGTGATGACATATATATATATATATATATATATATATATATATATATATATATATATACTCGAGTCTATGTGAATACAAATTTGCCAATATATATATATATATATATATATATATATATATATATATATATATATATATATATACAGCCAGTTAACTCGTTCAAAAACAGCCTGCAGAAAATGGACTGTGATTGAAGAAAATATGGTAGGTTATGAAAAGGAGAGGTTGTAAAGAGATAGGTTGTGATCCGCAAAAGTTTTACCCTCAGCAAAATATGATGAAAGTAAAGATAATTCTCGCAAAAATGTATTTTTTATATCAACTTTGTTTCCATTCATAGCCAAGAGTGACCAACAAAATGATGTTTCTTTACAAAGAGAAAATGTTATATATATATATATATATATATATATATATATATATATATATATAAATATACAAAAAATAAATGTACCATAGTCAATAAACGTTACTTTTATGGTAGAAAAGTTCATTGGCTTGTATTTTTAAGTAGTTTGTAAAATATATTTTTTTTAATTCACGAGCCAGTTTTTTTTTTAATCAAAATGGCAGCGACTTTGAAATGTTGAGCCCCGTTTTCAATTTGAAATAGGGGACCCTGAGCATTATGCGTTAACAATTTAAGAGAGTTCCGTCAACGTAAGGAATATGTATAAATATTTTTAAATGTTTTCCATTATTTTGTGCTTGAGGAATATTCGATTATTGCATGTGTAGTTTATATAAAAATCATGGAAGTAGTTATCGCCATAAATCTTATTTTAATTTCGGTTCGCTGAAATTTTTTCAAGTAAAGAGCATTAAAAACTATTTCAAAACAAAAAAAACACATGAACTGAACTTTTTATAGACTACGGTAACATTTATTTCCTGTATAATTATAGTACATAGTATAGTCGTTTATTGGCTTTTCTGCTAAACAATCTTACTAAATAATAACGACGAAATATCGAAAAACAATGAAACAAAAACAGTTTTGAAAAATAACAAAGCTTTACTTACTTTAGTAAAATAATTCGGAACAGCGAATTGGGATATTAAAAAAGTAAACACGTAATTACTTTATTTTATTTAAAGCAAAACATCTATATAAATATGAATAAGAAGTAAATGGCACCCTTTTCAAGTAGAACAGCTTCGTTTCAGTTTTACAGTATTGAACAGTGAAGTATTGCGCCGTCGGATTCACGGTTGTAGTATTGTAATATATAGAACACGCAGAAAGGGTTGTAATCACCTGAATTCCTTCTAGTAAACTGACAAAAAAGCTTAAACAGATATATAAATAAAAATAAAAAAAGGTTATGTAAATGTTTTAAAAAGACACATAATCACGTGAGCAGAATTTTTTCCTTCTTTTGAGACGATAGCAAGTAACGTTCTTATTTTTTATTATTTATCTATTTATCTATTTCCGAACGAGTTCCACGTGCAAGTGGTGAAGAGAAAACCAGAGTTAGGCAAAATTTGTGTCGAGAATTGTCTACAGTTCCAACTTTTTGGGGGGCTTTCACTTTAATAAAAACGTGAATTTATGAGGTGAATTTATTCGACACAATATGATTCAACTCCAAACAATAAATAAAAGCTAACGTGAATAAAAATTAAAGTTAAGGTATTATTGGGACCCTCACCCCCTTTAAAAAACCTTGTTAAACTTTATAACATTTTTACATTCTATGGAGGTCAGGCGCGAACGACCACAGAAAATTTATTATTCCATATTTCTTCAAATTGAAACATAATTATCAAAGTATACTTACGCAAATAGATATGAAAGGTATTTGTTAAAGTTTGTGCCACATTTCCATGGAGTACAGGCTCGAACAAATCCCCCACGATTTTAGTATACCATTCCTATTGAAGTTGAAACATACTTATTAAAGTATTCTTATGTACATATATATTAAAAACACCCTTGTAAACGTTTTTTTTTTATTTTTATTTCCATACTTTGGGGGCCAGGCGCGAACGCAGACCCCACAATTTTTATGAACCACCGTTCTGCCAGATCAAACATACCCATTCCTGATCCCGAATACATCTATCATTATATGTAATCAGTTTTTTTTTTTGTAAATAGTCACCCATATAGGAGCCTATTCGTGAACAGACACACACACGCATACGTTCAGCTTTATAGAATATATATATATATATATATATATATATATATATATATATACACGTATATAAATGTACATATACATATAGGCACCCAACAAATGAATTTATGTACGTATATATATATATATGTGTGTGTGTGTGTGCGTGTGTGTTTGTGTGTGTGCGTGTGCACGTATGTATATATATATATGTCTTTATATATGAGGATATATATATATATATATATATATATATATATATATATATATATATATATATATAAATTTTCAGCCCAAACAAGGAACCGTGCCACTTGTTAGTCGGGGGCTATTATCGGGTCAGAAGTTCCACGTATATTATGACGGAATGTGGGCAGCCATATGTCTTTTTACATTACACTTAAACTAGTGAATGTCAGTAGAGGCGGTCAAGCAGAATCCCGGAAGGGAGTTCATAATTGTACCAAATTTGTGTAAGAAACTATTTGAGTAGAATGTGGTCTCTCGCCTAGGGATCTCAACTGTCAAGGGTTGGAGTTACCTTGTTGTTGAGTTTGTCGAAGGTATTTACATTTAGGGGATACAAATGTTTGTGTTTAGCCAGAGCATTCACCATTGAAAAACTTGTGGAACAGGCAGTGGGATGCAACATTTCGTCGAAGCGAGAGTGGAAGAAGCTTAGATGACAGTTAAGGACCTCTCTGATTGGCCACTTGGTTTTGCACCTTGACCAGGAGTGAGTGCAGGTGCATCAGCTCAAAATGACAATAGTACTGCTTGCAGAGGCGAATAATGGTTTTACATAATTACAGGATACTAAGACGTAAGTAGCTTCCTGGCATTGGAGAGAGAGCCCATTTGTTTCGCATCATTCTTGGCAATGCTCCCAATGTATCTGTTTCAACTCCTGCCCCCTGTGAACGATAGGATGAGGAATTTAAAAAAAAAACGTACTTTCATGTTATGATTTTATGGCCATTGCTATTGTTTGAAGAAGGTTTCTTGTAATTATTGAAATAAACAAGATCAGTCTCATCCTAATTGAATTTGACTATCCATTTTTTGACCCGCATCCACTACAAATTAAAAGTCCTTCTCTAGTGTTTCTGCCTTTTGGTTGATAAGTGTTCATTTGTTTTCCCATAATTCCTCTTATAGTGTGTGATGTCATCAGCAAATATACCCATTTCAGAGACAATGTATCATGGAGGTCATTAATGAATATTAGGAATAATAAAGGCCCTACGATAGACCTCTGACGTACATCCGCATTTAGATTATATTGTTTAGATGTACAACCGTCTAGGACAACCTGGATTTTTCTTTTACTTAAGGATTTAATTACGTTATGTGTTCTACCAATGATACCATATGATCTGATTGTCTTTAGAAGGCCATAGTGGCATACCCTGTCAAAACACTTAGATATATCGAGGGCTACGCTCTACGCTCCCCTGCTTTTTTCAGGGAATGGTATATAAGTTCAAAGATTAGAGGTGGGATATTTGCTTGTCTTTATATTGCTGGTTGGTTCAAAATTTATGAGCTGTAAGGTGAGGAACTAGAGTTTGATTAATTATGGACTAAAAAAATTTCGCGAATAGACGGAAGAGGAGAATGGGCAGAAAATCTAACGGGTTAGTTCTCTCGCCAGAATTATGAAAAGCTGGTGCCACAAAGGCAGTTTTCCAGCAGTCAATAAAAATGAGAGAGAGATAGATACAGATCGAAAAAGGGAAACGCAATGGAGTTATTGACTATATTTGAAAAATAGAATTTGGGATTTTATCCAATTATTCAGTGTAAAAACCTGCTTTCATATTCTTAAATTACACCTGATAACGTGGTTTAATTTTTAGTTGTACTAACGAATCTTATTAATAAATATCATTCATTTGATATATATATGGTGCACACAATGTATTATGTTACGCTCTCCCAGAAAAACAAAATATATGCATTCTGTGCTGTTCTGCTTTTTACTTGGACATCGACTGATTGTTGTTGGATTTTGCGCTTGCTATGCTGATGTTTATTATGTAATGACGATCGGTCTTAAACAGCAATATTATTTTTGTTTATTTATATTTTGTTTGGATTATTTCAATTATGAATACAAGACTATATTTGCGTTCTGATGGAAGTAAAATGCTATGATTATATGATTGGACATGTCCTCAATTTATATTATACTGTTTAGTATGTCAATTGTTAGGTTATTTTTGCACTGCTGAATCACAAAATAGGAATTGTTTCCTTCCAATATGTTCGGTTTGTGTGCTAAGTTGATTTGAAAAACAATCAGACCGTTTGAGAAAATTGTTTACATTTTTGTGGCATTATTAGCTTATTTCTGCCAATCATCTTACACATCATCCTTCATCATACAATAGGTAATGCATCTTGATGCTCGTGTTGCAGCACACGTTTCTGAAAAGAGTCAGCATTAACAAGTCCTGCATAATTTCTAGCCTCATCGTTACAACATTGTTCTTCACTACCAGAACAAATTTCTTCTAGACTTACGGTTCCACTTCCTTCATTAAGTTTTTGCAGTCTGGACCACTAATGAGCTGACGGATCTGAGAGCCGTCAAATATGTTAGCTTTCAACTTCTCCATGGTTAATCCTGGACAAGCCTAGTATAAGAATTGAGACACTCACCAAAAGAGAGCCTTGAGAAACTGCTTGATCACGCCGATCTTGGTATACAACGGTGGGAAGAGTAGTATGTCCGTCCACAAGAAGGTTATTGATGACGTTCCATTACTGGCAAGGAACCAGTTCCTCTTTCACAGGCCAGCTGTTCCTCGAGTAATGCTGTGCACCGTCTCTTGTATCCCACATGCACAGAACACATGGATACTTGGCGAAGTCAGACTGTTGTCCCAACAAAAAGTTCACTATCTCCAGGTCAACACCAATAAACAACTTATGCTGATCATAACCAATTTTTGACAGCACATACTTCACGCTTCATATTTCTCTTTCGGTGTAGCAGAGTGAATGATCGCTTACAGATGTTAACTAGTTTCCGTTGTTTAACGAAACAGATTTCCGTGATCGCTTACTGCTGTCAATAAAAATCTCCAATCTTTGGTTTCGTACTGTGGAACACCAAACTTGAGCAGAGACTGCGCAATATCGACACAATACACCAGATCTTTTTGCTTCAGAGGAAAATGGAGGTATTCTTTATGCCTTTTGCGGAAGGATGTGATGCTAGTAGTGCCATAGGGGAGATTTTGTCCTTCAATTTGGATGCCAGCAGGCTGGCAAAGTTATTTAACAAGCAAAGTTCGCGAACAAGATCATTTAATCAATGGAATTTAATCACAATGAACCATAGGACGACGTGCTGAGTTAAGATCAGGATACTTGGCTGCCCTGGATCTTTCTGTTGATCCCCGTACAATAAAGGGCGCAGAAGTAGCAGTCAGTGTCATGATTTTTCGGCTCCCTCAAAACCACGGGAATTCCAAGTTCAGACTTTTCTTAACATTTGCCCACCTACGAAGAGTCTCAGCGTATGCCTTGTACACAATTTATGGCGCTAAAACTTAATCCTCGTCACTCAGTTTAATACCAAAATAAGCGTAGTAAGCACGATTTATGAAACGTGTAATTGGTTTGCTATTATGAGAAATGGTGTACTTTTACATGTGTATCAGAACATGTCGACCTTATTCCTACACCATCTTCTGAAGGAAACCATCTCATTCACCTGCAAAAAAAAAAATTAAATACGCAGAAGATAAAGACTACACACAAAATGCAAAAGCATCAATGATCATGTTGTCATTATAATGAACACACAGGATTGACAAATTTCACACGCAACAAATTAAGATTAAAAAAAGGAAAAAAATAAATAAAAGAAGGAAGATAACACTGTTTAAAAGTTAACCCAATCCATAAGTAAAAAAAAAATATATTCAACACAACACTTTACCCGACCAAACTCTTCTTAAATGCTCCACATATATGTACATGTAAACAAAAACGTAAAAAAACGACACATGGTTATATTTCTTAAATTTAACCTTACTGAGCAATCCCAATTCTAGCACATCAGATTTACCCCTATTCACCTGAAAAACGCAAACAACATATTTGCTGTTGGTCCGTGTAATTATATATATATATATATATATATATATATATATATATATATATATATATATATATATATATATATATAAATGTTTGGTTGGTTGGTTGTTTTTGTTTTACGGCATATCAACATTTTTCAGGTTATTTAATGCCGAATCTAGTTATTTTGAGGAACGATTTTTAATGGAGTATATTTTTTTAAGTCAGATTATATTTAACCCATAGGTGGGACCCTAACAGGTACTACCACTCCGGGTCAGAGTGGGCCTGGGAGCAATGGAAATTAAAGGGTAGCTCCACACTCCCCAACGCCCGCAATGTGAGGCCTCACCATCGGATTTAGTTTTAGCTAATATCTAAGACCAATAAATGTTTGGAGGTACAGAATTTGTAGATATTTTTAAATAAAATAGGCGGAAGTTTCTCAAGAGCTCTTTCGGTAGTCTCCCTCCTTCAGAGGCTTGGACTCTGCTATTGGCCAGCATTTTGTTGACAACCCGTGGTTTGCCGATAGATATGAAATAGAATGCTTCCAGTTGCTACATAGAGCGGACTCCAGAAACCATTTAAAGATGTTGGAGTCTGTCTCTCTTGCGGTGCGTAAACCTTCTTTGTGCCGGCAAACGGAAACAGCAAACACATTATTTCTCTTTGGGGAAATTTGAATCTTTTCTCCCCTTTTTTTCCTCCTAGTGCCAATATTTTAATCATTTTAAACGTTAATAAACTTAATTTTAGTTGTCCCCGTAATTTTGGCACATTCAATTGTTCCCCATTAGGACTATTTAAACTTTCGATATAATATTATTTTTTCGCTATCGATTTTCTCCTGAAGAGATGATATCCGGAAGAGCTCTATATTTATAAATGCACCTGTATCAATGTAGATTTCTGTAGATACAAGAAAATATTTTATATGCATTCTAAAATATGAATTGCTGTGTTTTCAGTTCAATGTCAATGATGTGTATCGAAATGTAGAATGGTATTACTTTTTTCTCTAAACATATCGGTATTTCCTATTGCTTATTTTTATTAATATTTTGTTGTACGGGAGTCATGTATGAGAGCACAGGAGCTGGAATTTAATAGTGTTGTCAGGTTTATTTATGTCTCATAACTGTATATGCATTGTTTACTATCTATCATTATAAAGGAACATAAATAATTATCCTGTAATATGTAGTTTTGATGATGAATTTGTCTCATAAGTATCTCTCGTGCACATCGAGAATATGTATCTAGACCATAATATTTTCGATTGCAAATGATCACATTTGAGAAAATTACTAAAAACTCGAAGCGGTTTGGAGCATAAATAAAAACCATTCAAAGTGACGTTTTGCATATTTTTTGGTGAATTTCCTTACTGAGTTCCCTCTGTGCCTCTCTCATTTTTCAAAGTACACAACGTACCAAGAAAGAAGGAGATAAAAAAGAAAAAAAACAATATAGTGACGATGGAGTTTGGATTGAAAATCTATTTAAATATAAATTTGTAAAAAATTATACATGTATATATATATATATATATATATATATATATACATATTATGCATCAAGTGTGGTTGAAAGCCAAACCACAACGCAGTATTAGAAACACACACACACACACACACGCACACACACACATATAAAAATATATATATATATATATATATATATAACATGTGTGTGTGTGTGTTTATATGAATCTATTAATAGTAACTAATGAAAAATGTAATCTATTCATGAATTTTTACTAGTGTATATTGCCGTCTAATGTGTAGCTTGTTTGGAGTTTTTTCAAATGATATTATATTTAAAATTGTCCAAATTGGTATAAACAATATTAATGCATTAGAAGATACACAATATAATGTTCTCATCGGATGAAGATGAATTAAAATTAATACTATTTTAATTAACTGTTTACTTACGGTTCCCGTTGAAGAAATAGCATGGTAATCAATAATTAATTAGTATATCGTAACATGTAAACAAAGTTTATTCGAAAGTATGATAGATTGGGGTCAACCCCGTTGAACATTTAAATAGAAATTATAATTTAAAATGTAGATTAGTGTTTGGGATATAAGTTAATCAAATATATAAATTGGCGAAGAAAAAGATTAAATAATAAAAACATATGAAGATTAAATTAATTTTTAAATACGTAATTGATTGAAATACTATCTGGAAAATGAATATACGAAAATGGCGATAACAAAATCCGAAGGCTACCGGAAAAAAAGAATTAATGTGCGTAGAGTAGAGGTTTGCCCAAATACTTGATCTCTTTAAATATATAGCATTAATGTATTCATAAAAATTTTTTAGTAGTGTATTTTGCCATCTGAAGGGTAGCTATTTTAGAATATTTCAATGCAATAATAATGCATTAGCACTTACACGATATGATGATCTCATTTTATACAGTGTTGTCATGATTATTGCGAAAATACTCAAACATGCTCGATTATGACAACAAAAATTCATGAAGCTGAAATAATTAGGTCAATTAATTTTAACTTTCATTTTATTGGCATATTAATCAACATTACCGGAATTTTAATATATATATATATATATATATATATATATATATATATATATATATACACTTGTTTATTGTTATATAAACATGCTCACATCCCGCTGCTACAAATAGCCACTTGTTTCAATCAAACAACAGATATCATCAGGCAGCGACTTTACTATTTAAAAGTTAAATGAATAATCATTTAACTTAAATGAATAATCCTTTAACTTAAATGAATAATTCATTTAACTTTTGAATTGTCAAGTCGCTGCCTGATGATATCTGTTGTTGGATTGAAACAAGTGGCTATTTGTAGCAGCGGGATGTGAGCATGTTTATATAACAATTTTTAGCTCTTTTTATTGAGCACTAACAACCTCGTTGAATTCATTAGTCCATTACTTTTGAATATAAAAAACCCGAGTATATATATATATGTATATATATTTGTATATACATATATTTGTATATATATATATATATATGTATATATAGGGATATGTATATTTGTAAATATATCTATATATCTATATATATCTATATATATCTATATATATATATATATATATATATATATATATATATATATATATATATATAGTTCAGCGTCCTAGCTTAGGGACACAATTTTTAAACCTAATATTTGTAAGTAATAACCATATGAAAACTGAATTTTTGACAACTGATAATCGTTATCATCCATAATAACATACTAAAATTGGAATCATATGAAAATGGCAGAAAAATAATTATAACAATTACGCATTTATTTTAAAATATGAACGTCAAAAAGTAAGTGTAACGTCTAGATAAACAGTTGATTATCCTATCCTACAATGCCATTATTCGCTCATGCATAAGGTATTGTTGGCAAATCTGGGATGGTGCATCTACTACTAGCCTCTTCCTCTTGGATGGATCCTAAAAATAGTTTGCAATCTAATAGGTCCTATTTTGTCAAGTAAGCTGACACTCATACCCCCTCGTCGCAATGTTGCATCTCTTCGTCTGTTTGACAAATATTTTAATAAACTTTGCTCTGCTGAACTAGTTTCACTTGTTACCCTCAGACGTACACGTCTCCGAGAAAGCCGTTTAACAAGAAAATGTCAACGTAAATCTAGCTCACTAAATATCAGAAAGTCTTCTACTCTAATAGTTTCTTCCATCGAACGTCTATAATTTGGAATTCTCTTCCTGTTACCTGCTTCTTTTAACCTGATTCCCTGACAGTTCTATGGAAAAGTTTAAATGGCACGTAAACCAACATCGTGTTTTTCTATCCTATGCATTGTCCAAAACAGAAGCCTTTCAGAGTTGAACTAGAGTGAAAAATAATGATCGCAAAATAAGGTTTATGCTTCGTATTATTGATTGTTGATTAAGATTATAAATGAAGCTTATGATGAATTCTAATACTTTTAAAAAGCAATGTTTTATGTATAATACACATTAATGTAGTTTCAGCTGCAGCATATATCGTTCACCTCTAGAAAAAGTCACAAAGCATTTTCATGAAAGTCACCTCGACATGAGGCAGGCATGAAGATGACACGAAAAATTTAAAGATCATGAATTACAGTAATAAAGGCACTCGAGAAATACAAGGATTTTACGTGGTTTTATATCTTGGAAAAAGACACGCTCAAGTAGGAAAGGAAGGAGGCCGTGAACGCTAGACGAAAATAAGTAGGGGGGATATAATGTAATACCTGGTGTTTAAAAGGAGAGACGTCAAAAAAGAAATGATTTGTGAAAGAAAATAATAAGTGAATAAAAATATAATCAGGTAAATACACATAAATATATTTTAAAACCAAAAGGTATTAAAAAATTATACAGAGGGAATTCGGATATATGCGAAAAAAACAACAACCAACAAATAAACATTTAGAAGGGCAATATGAAGAGAAAAGCCATTTGAAAAAGAAATACTAGAAGACTAAATATAAAATAGTGAATGTAGACAAAAGAATTAAAAACATAATAAATCTATGCATCTCATATATACATATATATATATGTATATATATATATATGTATTTTTTATTTATACAAACATTAATGGCTACATATGTGCATACATGTTTCTGTAATCACCCACGTTGGGGGATTACGTCTTCAGGCTAAGTATTACCGTCGAAACTGATATTTCAACCAAATACATTTTCCTATTTCGTTTATCAAGTTAGAATGGAATATATATATATATATATATATATATATATATATATATATATACATATATATATATATATATATATCAAATTATAGTGATTCAATGAAATTTATAAAAAAAACTTTATTTAAATCAATGAGTTTTTATTATTCCAAGTAATAATTACTCCAGAAATATGCCCAACTTGGATTGCTACTCTATAATGTGGATTACACAATATACAGCTTGGGTCGCATTACTTAACTTCTTTAAAGAACTGTGCCTTGGATTTTACCGTGCAATTTTGAACTAAATCTTGATATCCTCACTTGAATTTCCCCTGCTATGTGACTTCTATTTAATCAATTTTGGAGTATGAGTTTCCATGTCTAATTGACTTTAGCAAATAGGGTGAATACCGTTATATGTATTTGCTTATATTTTCTCCCCTGAAGAGATGGTAGGATTCGAAACCTTAAAGGATAAGGAGATCAAATGTCTAAAGTATTATTTGTCTTACTTGAAATTAAAAAAAATCCTTGATTAAAATGAAGCTTTTTTAATTTCATAACAGAAACCAAAAAGTAGAACCATAATGAAATCCATATTTTCAGAAAGAAAGAGGGAATAAAATTTAGACATGTAAAGCCAAAAGGCAAATGACTATGCATTTTCAAGCATAATTAATGATTATGGACATAAAAAGAAATATGTGAACCTTTCTTTTAACAGACATGATGGATATAAACAATGTAAATCATGAAATAGGAAGGGTAAAGATAAAGAAAAAACATACTAACGAAAAAAGCAATAAGCGTTAAAAATTATAAATAAATAAAAAAGATAGCGACATCAAAAGAAAAGCAACATAAAGAAAACGGCAATCGAGAAAAGAAAGAAAGAAAAATAGAGGGATAAAGTACCATTAAAGAAACTTCGAAGATGCTTGATACGAATGAATGAAGATTCTCGAAAGGTTAAATGAGAAACAACACAATTTTTACAAAGAAAAAATACAATATTAAAAAAAAAAATCAATTCGCAATGGAAAATTCCACAAGCATTCCAAGAATTTTGCAAACGCAAAGAAGAGGCGAACCGATCCGAGTTCGACAATCAGAATCGTTGTATTGACCTCGACTGCAATGATCCAATGGAAACCGTTCGGTAAAAAGAACGCTCCTTCAAAGGAAAGCTTAAAAAGAGACTGCAATTTCATCCATTCAACAATATTTCTTCAGATCCACCCCAGTTATGTGGACGTGAGTAAGGAGGCGCAGGAGGGTGAGGAGGAATGAGGAATCATGAAATTACGCAAGTAAAAAAAGATATTTTTACAGGTTGGCATATGGGCGTGCGCATATGTCTGATTGTGGCTAAGGTCTATGGATTTGTTTGAGTAATGTATTGTATTTCTCCCGCAGATGCGCACGCAAGCTTTGAACACAGAAGAAAAAAAGCCGGTTGAAAATTTCTATCATAATAGAGAAATGATAAGTGTCTAAAAAACACTACGTCAGAGATAAGAATTCAAAATACATATATAATAACATAAGCCTGTACCTGAGTTGTCTGTTTTGAATTCTTTGCTCCCGGGGAACACTTAGTTTTTATATCCCTTCTTTAACTATATAATTATATCAAAATTTGTTTTATGTATATCCGAACAACGCGAATTTCTATTTTCTCCTCTCTCCAGTATATAATAAAAGAAAATAAAAGAAACACAGGGTCTCTTGTTTTTCTCTACTCCATTACTCATGTACAAAAATATATACTACTCTATCTTTGTATGCACACAGATACTCTATCTAGAGTATTGAGAACTGATGCTTAAGCAATGCAGATAATATTTTCTGGTTTACAATAATATAATAAAATGCAGTCCAAATCGTTGTCTCATTTTACGCAATTATTAAAAAAATTAATATTTTATGGATCATTGTTATTTCTATGGTATTTACGAATGCAGATCATCACTTAATAGATACAATGTTTTGTATATTATTTATTTTAATGTTTTAAGATGAGTAATTTATGTATATATTCATTTTTTTTGTGGACGGCTATTCTTATTTTTATAGTTATTGTTTTACGACGTTTGGTCCAACTCATCATCGAACTTTTCACATGTGATTAAGAGCGATCGGATAGGAATGTTTCGTCTTGTAACTATATTCCCATAAATAACTGCCTTCCATAGTTGTTGTTGCCTCACCACATTTTGACCAACTAATAATCTGCTCTGCTTGGATAAGAATGAAACCGCTATCATCGGGGAGTACTAACCTGGAACCGTATAGTCTAGTAGATGCAATCCAATCGATGGTTAGTAACTTGTAGAAGGCCAGAGAATTAGTTGGCCGAAATGTAGTGAAGCAAGAAGAATAAAGATGAGGATAGCAGTCTTTAAAAACAAAAAAAAAATATAAAGTTTTATTCACGATAGGTAGTAGCTTATATTTATTAAACTCTTAGCAGAAGAAATATTTTATTGTTACTATTCGGGTTCGTAGTAAATACAGCGTCAACAAACGGCTTATATATTCCACACGTGTTTAATATAGAATATTCAGCACATTCAGATTTACTACATATTACTGGCCTAACTTAATAGTGTAATCATAGGTTTATCGATCTTGATTGTAGTGCTATTAAAACCAGCCAAATAAAATTAAAGATGAATAAAGAACAACCCCTCCGAATCGGTTGCGCTTCCATCTCTTCCCAAAAGGAAAATAAATATATAAACGTTAAATAAAGATAAAGCCAACTAATTTCCGTAGGCAATATATTTCAATTACAGTGTTTTACTTCTGCATTATGGCTGAAAAAAACAAACAAAAGCGCCTCGACCCAATGTGCCGCATAGCTCCCTAAGTTTATTTAGAGATTTGAAAACACATTTCCATTTTATTTCCTGCAACGATTTATATTAGAATAAAAACGAAATAAATAGATACCTCCTAGCATTTTAGTATAGTGCACAGATAGACGCATAAACACATAATGTTGCGTTTTCTTTATGTATTCCTTTGTGTATGTATGTGTAAAATATTGGACGTGAAAAGTTTCGTCATGTTTCGGAAGATACGAAAGATATAATAGTGTGCACACACACACACACACGCACACACACATATATACATACATATATGTATATATATATGAATCAAGTTAAATCCTTTATAAACATATGAATGTGCATATTTGCATATATGTGTTTGTTGGTTGGTTGGTTGTTTTGTTTTACGGCATATCAACCTTTTTCAGATTATGTAATGCTGAATCTGGTGATTTTGAAGAACGATTTTTTAAATATAGTATATTTGTATTTTAAGTCGTATTCTATTTAACCCATAGTTGGGACCCTAACAGGTGCTACCACTCCGGGTCAGAGTGGACCTGGGAGCAACGACAATTAAAGGGTGGCTCCACACTCCCTAAGGCCTGCAAGCTGGGGCCCTCACCATCGGATATAGTTAAAGGTCAGGACCTCACCATCGGATATAGTTTAAGGCCAGGACCTCTATATGTGTTTGTGGGTGTGTGTGTAAGGGCGAGTTTGCATTTAAACATTATTCGTATGCAATATAATTCATATAAACCCAACACAAACTTCTAGATTTCGCGAGTATGTGTACATTTATTCATATATATGTATGTTTATAGATATGTACATATACATATTTGTACATATATGTGTGCATTTATTATACATTTGAACATAGAATGGTATCAATATACATAAGCATATACATACGCCTATGCATATATATATATATATATATATATATATATATATATATATATTACACATATCTATAATAAAAAGCTGAATGTCTGTGCGTGTGTTTGGCCACGACTAGGCTCCTATATGGTTGACTATTTTAAAAAGACTGATTACATATAATAACAGAAGATGTATCGAGGATCAGAAATGGGTATGTTTGATCTGGCAGAACGGAGGTTCATTAAAATTGTGGGGTATGCATTCGCGCCTTGCCCCCAAAGTATGGAAATAAAAATAAAAAAAACGTTTACAAGGCTTTTTGATATAGATGTATATAAGAATAATTTGATAAGTGTATTTCAAATTAAATAGGATGGTATAATAAAATTATGGGGTCTGCGTTCGCTCCTGTACTCCATGGAAATATCGCACACACTTTAACAAAGACTTTTCATATCTATTTGCGTAAGTAAACTTTGCTAATTATGTTTCACTTTGAAGAAATATGGTATGATAAAATTATTGGATGTTCGTTCGCGCCTGACCTCCATAGAATGTAAATATGTCACAAAAGTTAACAAGGTTTTTTAAAGGGGTAAAGGTTCACAATAAAACCTTAACTTTAATCTTAATTAACGTTTTATTTGTTTTTTGAGTTGAATCATATTGTGTCGAATAAATTCACTTCATAACTTCGCGTTCTTAATAAAGTGAAAGCCCCCCCCCGCAAAAAAAGTCACAACTTTAGACATTCTCGACACAAATTTTGCATAACTCTGCTTTTTTGCGTTTTCCGCTTGCACGTGGAACACTATCGAAAATAGATAAATAGATAAATAATAAAAAATAGGAACGTTACTTGTTATCGTCTCAAATGAAGGAACAAATTCTGCTCACGTGATTATGTGTCTTTTAAAAAAGTTTACTTAACCTTTTTATTTTTATTTATATATCTGTTTAAGCTTTTTTGTCAGTTTACTAGAAGGAATTCAGGTGATTACAACCGTTTCTGCGTGTTCTATATATTACAATAGTACAACCGTGAATCCGGCGGCGCAATACTTCACCGTTCAATACTGTAAAACTGAAACGAAGCTGCTCTACTTGAAAAGGGCGCCATTTACTTCTTATTCATATTTATATATATATATTCTTTGCTTTAAATAAACTGAAGTAATTACGTGTTTACTTTTTTAATATCCCATTTTGCTGTTCCAATTTATTTTACTAAAGTAAGTAAAGCTTTGTTATTTTTCAAAACTGTTTTTGTTTCTTTGTTTTTCGATATTTCGTCGTTATTATTTAGTAAGAGTGTTTATCAGAAACGTCAACAAACGACTACTCGAAAAAAATAAATATACAAGAAATATATGTTACCATAATCAATAAAAGTTCAGTTCATGTTTTTTTAGTTGTTTTTAAATTGTTTTTAATGCTATTTACTTGGAATAATTTCGGCGAACCAAAATTAAAACGAAATTTTAGGCGATAACTTCTTAAATGATTTCTTATATAAACTACACATGCCATAATCGAATATTCCTACAGCACAAAATAACGGAAAACATTAAAATATATTTATAAATATTCCTTACGTTGACGAAACTCTCTTAAATTGTACACACAGAATGCCCAGGTTCCCCTATTTCAAATTGAAAACTGGGCTCAGCATTTCAAAGTCGCTGCCAGTTTTATTTTTTAATCCAGTTCGTGAATTAAAAAAAAATTACAAACTATTAACAATACAAACCAATTCACGTTACTACAATAAAATAACTTTTATTGACTATGGTAGCATTTATTTCTTGTATATTTATATTATTATATATCTATAACATGTTCTCTTTGTAAGGAAACATCATTTTGTTGGCCACTCTTGGCTACGAATGGAAACAAAGTTACTATAAAAATATATTTCCGCTAAAATAATATTTACTTTCATCATATTTTGCTTGGGGTAAAATGTTTTAGTATCAAAACCTATCTCTTCACAACCCCCTCCTTTTTATACCTATCATACTTTTATTAATCACAGTCCATTTTATGTAGGCTGTTTTTAAACCCAGTCAGCGACGGGGACTTCTGCTAATATATATATATATATATATATATATATATATATATATATATATATATATATATATAGTATTTATTTTCCATATTATCTGGAAAGGTCACATCTCTCTTGTTTTTTTTTATACCAAATAGCGTAAGCATGATGCTGTGGAGTTGCAAACACTTGCACATCTTTATTATATGTATTGTAATTTTGCTGTCATCTTTAGTCATGCTACTTGGATATCGATTGTAAAGGGCAAAATAAACAACAGAAAAATTATATGCAAAGGTCATTTGTCACGAGATTTTCTTTTTTTGCGTCTGACTTTAAAAACTAAAAAGCTGAAAAACAAAGCAGAAGAAAATATAGCATGGGAAAGTATTTAATATCTTTCGGTGAAAGTGTTTTCAATATTATTCGCTAGAATTCACGTTAACAAGAAAACATGGTTCAAATGTTTTACAATGAATAGATTCATTTTAATCCTTATTTTTTGTAACGGTTAACACCTGTTTTAGTGAGCGTTCCTAAATTCTGTTCTTTCAACGTCGTCCATGCTCAACTTATTTTGTTTTATTCTTCTGTTTATTCTCGTCATCATTTCTCGTCATTATCTCATTTTAAAAATCCAGTATTTTTTATCAAGTCAAACGAACTGGCGAGTTACTGTCGTCAATTATTGTTTTAACAACTCCTCAGATGTAAACAATGCTACCTTATATGAAAGCCTCTCCGATCATGTAGATACAAACAACCTGTAAGCTAATCCTTGCAGACATTATTAATATTGTAAGTACTATGCCTTTCTTACATATAATAAAAATAACTATCATAAATTCATTTTTACGTGTTTTATATATATATATATATATATATATATATATACATATATATATATTATATTATATATATATGTGTTTATATATGTATATATATACATGGGGATCAGCACTTATCAAGGCTCAGAAGTCTCTCGGAGATAAGGGTTATTGTTTGTACAATAATCAATGGGATAATATATATATATATATATATATATATATATATATATATTAAAAAATACTTATTTGTGGAAACATTTTCAGAGATAGTAATAATACAAGAAGTATTTTTTTGTAAATATATATATTCTCAGTAGGATATTCTTTTTGTCACTTTTCTACTCAGTTAGAACTTTACGCTTTGCCCTCTCTTTATTGTAGCCTCATTTTCAAATTTCATTATAATGATACATGACTCGGTGTAAATCTGAAAAAAGACTCTCCTATTAAGACGTTTACCATTTCTTCATCAAATAAGGATGTCAGCGGAGCAATACGTGAAATGTGGGCATAGGAAATAAAAAGGGAAATATAAACATTGTCTGCCAAGTGTTGTCTGTCTGAAAATGTAAATTAAATAATTGTATCATATTCGTTTTCAATTGTTTTATATATTTGTCCTTATTATATTTGCTTTAATAGTAATAATATCCGCAAAGCACAAATAAATAAAAATACTTATTTTGTAAAGCAGTTTTTGCATATTGTTATTTACTAACTTTATCCGTCGAAATTTAACGGAATAAGAAATACATTAAATGCACAAATATCTTCTGAAAATACTGATATATTGTAAGGTAACGCGAAAAATTGTTTTTATTACAAAGAAAAAAAACAATAACACGGACACACATACGTTAATTATTATTATCTGAAATAACTCTAGTCTATAGTTAATATAGAATTGATCACGTAACCATCGAGTGATTTTCTCAGCTTTTGTAGGCTGCATCACTTGTACGAAAAAGCAAACCACTATAATTTATCATATAAACAAGTGAAGTATGCAAGCCCCCCTTCCCTTGAATGCACATTGTACGAGGCATAAAAAATGACTGCATTCAGCATTAGACTTTAAATTAGACTTTAAGCACAAAAAATCAGAAGATGTCAACCCTTGGTGAAAATGAACAAACGGTGATATTTTAGGCGTTACCATATGTAAATTTGAATCCCTGAAAAAATAACGCATAAAAAGAAATGGCAAATTCCATCATTCCCCCCCCTCTGCTATTTAGCCCCTAAAGTCCCTTAGGCATTAACATATTTAAATTTAAGTTCAGTATCAAGAAAATCTGCTGGAGATATTGTTAAATATTTCAAAACATGGAGTCTTTTATTAGCCCTAAAAAGCCTCTGGCGTACACCAATGGGTTATCGTGAAATATAGACACACGAAATTGTATAAAAATCAGTTAGTTACAATTTTTTCAGAAAGTATTATGAAACTCCAAGGCATTATATTTCTTTAATAATTAAAAAAAATGTCAATTTGCGCCATTTTAACCAAAAAGACACCCTAGGAGGTACATCGGAGTTTTCCCGGAAAATCCGGTTTGTTACTTTTTACTCATATACTGTGTAATGTTTGTGCAACTTTCCGAAATCTTCCAAGGCGTTGTTTTTGCGAAAATTGCGGACAAACGAACGGATGAACGGACAAGCGTTAATTTACAGGCCCACTGTTCTTTTGTCGACTAAAAATGAACCCTAAACATTATCTATCGCTTTGTGAATTATTAAACTGTCTTAAACATTTCACCTTGTTTTAACTAAGTATTGGTGTTTAAACATATTTAATAATTCATACTCATATAGTAGGAAAGTATAGGGCCGGAACTCTAAATAAATAAGATGAAGAGAATCTGTACTTATTTACGAATCCACATAAAGTCATGTGTTTTAATGGAGACTATTTTTTTAACCCATGTGTTATTCAAGCAACAGACGCGCTGAATTTAATCAAAACTTCTAAACCATACAGATAATACAAAATGCTTGGACCTTGCATCCATACTTCGATATATGTACAAAGAATTAATACGGAAAATTAAAACAATAAACAATCATATGATTAAACAGAAGTTCTCTGTTGTTTTTACAATGTCGCTGTGAATAAAACAAGGCAACCTAAATATGCGCAATTTATATATATATATATATATATATATATATATATATATATATATATATATATATATATATATATATCAGAGAGGCGGTAGCACTCTCTATATAGGGATGACCCGTACACGCCTATATACGCCTACAAAACAAAACTATCAAAATCTCAACTAAAATCAACTTATAAGTTTCAAAAAGCACATATTCTTACAGAGAAGCGTCTTACGAATCCAGCGAGTGTCAGAACGTCGGTTAAAATGTCAAAAGAGAGCAAAACAAGGTACAAAAATGGCCAATTGTTCTTCTTTTTCTTTCTTCTTTCTTCTTTCTTCTTCTGCTTTCTTTTTTTTTTTTTTTTGAGAGGATGTATCTCGGTGTACGAACGGTCTCTGACAACAGTTCACGCATCAATCGATTGCTCTTTACACGGAGAAGTGCAGTGACCCATCGCTTTTTAGCTAACTCCATAATTAAATAAGATTACGTGTAATAAAAAGTTCTAAACACTATATACCCAATGTAGACAGACCACTTCGAACACGGAACTTCTCTCAAAAGGGGAAGCTCCAAATGATACACCGGATGCTCACAGACGTTCCAGTTTGCCAGTGGCCTATATTTCTTGGACGCTGAATATTTGAGGTGAACGTTAAGGCTTTTTCTTTAAACAGTAACCCACCAGCGTTAATGAAACCACGAAATATTTATCTCAGTTGATCAAAATTGTTATAAGAGTAACCTATCAGCAAGTACGACGTCAAAAGATAATGTTATAAAAAAGAATAATTCTTCAGATTTTGGACTGTAAAATATGTACAAAATGTCAATGCTGTGACCAGGATTCGAACCTAGGTTAGCACGGTCAAAATGTGGGTGTCCTAACCTCTAGACGATCACGGCTAACACTAACGTCTGTCGCTCTTGGCAGAAAGACACATGACTACTGTCAAACTATTGAAAAATAAGGAAGAAACTTGAAATTCTCACGCATGCGCAAAAGTACACTATAGCAACCATTGTTAAATGCAGCTGAATCTCTTCGCTCGCTAAGAAAAGTAGATCAGACCAGTTCTTCTAAGAACTCACCAAACGCCAAAGGAAATAAGTTAAATTAGCCGCGAAAGAAACTGCAAGAAAGTCATCTTCTAAGAACTCACTGGAAGCTGACCAAAAAGAATCCAAATCCAAGCCCTAGCCACAAAAATAACTAGATATTGTGGCTACTATTCACAATCTACTAAGAAAAACAAGTAAGTTTTCTAAAATAAACTACAATAAATTAACCAAGTAACCTCACACTGTCACTGATTAGGACTTCATATAAAGATAACAACTACACTATTGGTGTATATACCGTTCCACACTTTAACTATTGGTGACGGGGCAGTATCTCAATTCTACGAGAGTTGTCTTGCTATAAGATAAGTGATATTATAGTGAGATACACATAAGTGTTATATATTTACATTTAATAAAAAATGCCAAAGTCAGCATGTAGTTAAAAACTCAGAGACATATAGACTATGAAAAAAACAAAGTCAAGGTATTATCTGAGCAAAAAGAATACTATCAGAAAAATGCTGAAATAATAAAAATTAAGTATCATGCAAATCCTGAGGCAAAGAAGGCTGCGTCACGTGCTGACTCAAAAGCACGGTATAACAGGGATCCCGAGGCGGAAAACTGCCTCACGTGCTCTTTATAAAAAAGAACCAGAAAAAAAGAAGGCTGCCTCACGTGCTGACTCAAAAGCACGTTATAACAGGGATTCCGAGGGGAAAAAGCTGCCTCACGTGTTCTTTTAAACAAAGAACCAGAAAAAAGAAGGCTCTCTCACGTGCTGACTCAAAAGCACGGTATAACAGGGATCCCAAGGGGAAAAAGCTGCCTCATGCACAAACTATTATAAATATAAATATCAAAAACTGCCAAATCTTTGCCTAAACGCCAAAGAATGAACCAAGAAAAATTTAATAGTGAAGGTATGAACATTTTAGAACTTTATAATACTATAACTGTTTTATCAGAGAGGCGGTCGCACTATCTATGTAATATAGAACCGATGAAGGACCAACAGGCAACTCCCAAGGCCCAAAACCTAGCAGGAAGCGACCTGCTACTAATGGAGGCGGCAATGAGCCGCCTCCTAAAAAAGACAATGCTATCATGAATGTAAGTTTAAAAAAAAGACTGTAAGTAAAAATACCAATTAACAAGAATAAAAAGCATAGGAAATGCAAAAGGATATAAGGATGTTATGCCAAAAAGTATACAAACAAGATAGCTATGAATGGCTAGGCACATGGAAATAGAATTGCATCCAAAGTATAGCCCTATAGCTTTTCTCTAATCTTCACTCCGTGCCATCATTACGGTTGTAAAAAGCTATAGGGCTATACTTTGGATGCAATTCTATTTCCATGTGCCTAGCCATTCATAGCTATCTTGTTTATATATTTTTGACATACCATCCTTATATCCTTTTGCATTTCCAATGCTTTTTTATTCTTGTTATATATATATATATATATATATATATATATATATATATATATATACTAATTTATAAAATATATATGGCGATTAAGCTACACTGAATATTCCGCGTTTCATCCACTCTATGACTCTTCAGGCTTATGCATAAGATTACTAACTTGCTCTACCTACGTATTGAGCACTTTTGAAGTAAATACTTAAAGTTTACGCATAACCCTATACTTTCGTATATTAATTTTATTTGAATAAATTAAGTTGTTATATATATATATATACACATATATGTATATATATATACATATATGTATATATATATATATATATATATATATATATATATATAGTAGATAGATAAAGAGAGAGAGAAGGAGAAAGTGAGAGAGAAACTTAAGTTTATATATAAAAATATAATTGTTTGAGTTTGTAAAACATTTTAATGTTAAAATGTGAAATAGCTAAATAACGATTTCATTTCGCTGTTTGCTACTTTTTATTCTCTGTCATTTTCTCTTTCTGTTCTGTTTCTATCTCTTTGTCCCTGTAATTACTGTTTACATGCTATTAAAACGTGCGGTTATATTTTGTATTATTAATTCTGCGCTATGCGGTTCTCTTTGTCATATTTGTTTTACCTTCGACCTTTTACGGTATAATCTATGCGAATTAATAGAGGAAGTCAAATGGAAATACCCAAGAAAATGTAGGGGGAGATAGCGAGAACTCTAGCTATTGGTGACTATTACTTCTATATTTCATTAGAGTCTAAAAATTAAAAGGTGTATTTCTTATTCATGCAACGTTTATAAGCTGTTACAAGCACTGGATATTCGAAGAAATCAATATCATTTTCGATATATTTATAATCAACATAGATTAACCTTCATAAAATTGCATTTGGATATATTTTGTTCTAACAAACCCATCGTATTTAAACAAAGACAAAGAGTGAAGAGGGCTAAAATTAATTATTCTCCCTTTCATTGTGGTACAAATCTGTTTAAGGGTGTTTCTTTGATTCGAACTCAGCGTTCAAGGATAAAAAATATCATGTTTGTTTTGAAGAATTAAGACTAATTGAACTTTGAAATCTCTTGAAGGGGATTCATTTTTTTCCATGACATTCAGAAAACTTAATCGATCGATGGAAGTGAATTCACGGAGAAGAGATTCTTTTTTTCAAGTGTGGATCGTCATAATTAACACGATTTATAGAGAAAAACCAATCAAGTTGATATTGCATGATACATTAAGAACTGTAAAACATGAATAATTGTTAGGCAGTAAGACACAGAGCACGCCAAATATTTAAAACAAATTACATTTGCAGAAAGCACATACACCCCTGACCACACACACATCTACCACGTGACCACCCACATATATATATGTATATATATATGTGTGTGTGTATGTATGTGTGTGTATGTGTGTGTATGTGGGTGGGTGTGTGTGTGGTAAAGAATGTAAATATACATATGGCAAATAAGCTACACAACATATTCCCCTTTCATTCTCGTGAGCTAAACCGCCACATATATATTTTAATAACGTACAACATAGCTCTACCTATGTATCGGACACTATTGAAATAAATACTGAAAAATTTACGCATAAATTATATCTTCGTATATTAATTTATGTGATTAAATGAAGTAATTATATATATATATATATATATATATGTGTATATATATATATATATAAAATTAAAAACTAATTATTCTTTTATATAACAGCCATTTTCATGCCTCAGCAATCATCAATATAGAATATATATGAAAATTCCCGCCGGTCCTAAAATCCGAACGCAGCCATCGGACTAGCTGTGACTATATTTTTAGGCCTTTATTTCCGGGCCAGTACACAATTGCACTGGGAATGTACAGAATTACCAAATAATGAGCACACATTTCTGAGTGGCCATGTCACTAGTAAGGTTGATGGAGGTGAGCGTTTTAACTGTGCTGACATCATCCGTCTGATAGTCAGGGACTCGAACATTAGATTTACAACTAAAGACACTGTCCTACTTCTGGGATTGCTGTATTGACATTAATGAATGAATGTTGGGCAATGCGTTAGCTTCTGATGGGACCTCTCGATGCCATGTTAGTGGGTAATTGTTACGGCTTTACCTTATCATGTGCTACAAAAATATTACTTGATTTCCTCTGTCCTATCTTATCATCCGCTACAAAACATGTATTTGTTTCTTTTTCTCTTACTTTCTCTCTCTGCCATGCTCTAAGCAAGTATGCCGGCCTATTCCACAAATATCAAATCTCCACCATGAAATGTTTCCTGAAAAAATACTTCCAGCGTAGACCCCCATTACCATGTCTCCTACTCCAACATCAGGGGTCTACGTTCCAATCTTCCAGGGCTTCAAGCTCTATAACAGGAGACTAAACAAGCCCTACTATTCCTAAGCGAAACTGGCATTGGACCCATTACTTCTCTAGATGAGTTCGTAATTAAAGGATACTCTAACTTAACCTCAATATCAGATCCCCAAGATTGCCATGGGCATGGAGTATGTGCTTCCGTAAAAGATTACGTTCCATGTCGCAGGGAAATCTCCGGAGAAGATCCTTATTTATCCTATATGTTCTTGTGGGTTGCACTTGCTCACACTATTGCGTTTTTATTTGCACTTTATCGCCCGCACAACAGTGGAGTTACTAGCTTTAAAAACGTATCTGAGGAAATTGGCCACGTCCTGTCTGCGTACTCCTCAGCAAACATTTACGTTTGTGTAGACTTCAATGTTCACAATGTGGAATATTAACCAACTCAAACAAGATCGATGACGAGGGGAGATTCGGTCACGATTTCTGCATCGATTATGACCTCACTCAGATTGTTCATGAACCTATCTGTGTCCAGGACACTGACGGCCAGTATGCAAGTTACCGTGACCTTTTGCTTACAACTTGCCCTGAGCTATGTTGATCTTCCACGCTGTCTCCACTGGGATCTTATGACCACTCTGTTGAATCCGTTAAGATAAAAACGAAATGCAATAAGTACTCAGAAGTACCTCTCCATCGAACAGCATGTCGATTTTCTTACGGCTGACTGTGATAGCGTCCGCACATTTATATGATATTTACCTCTGCATTCCATGTTTAGAAAGGATGTGTCCTCTATAGTATTAGATTTGACGGAATAGGTAATTGTAGGTATAGGCCGTTTCATACCCTCGAAAAAGTTCCAGCAAAAAACTAACAGCCAGCCGTGGATATTTCCAGAATATGCTGCTGCCATTCCCCACAGAAACCATGTTTACCATTGCTTCCATCGTAATAGATGTACTGAGACTAAAGCCGCTTTCAGGACCGCTAGTAAGTACTGTAAAAAAGTAATAACGAATGCGAGAGATTGGTATGCTCAGTCCGTCAAATCCTAAATGGCTGGGCAGCGGCTTGTTTCCCATTAGTTTTGGCAATTAGCAAGCAGAATCCTGAAGAAAATTCGTGCTTATCCCAACTATCATCAATGGACCTTAGGGATCTCGCCAGCATTAGAAAAAGGCAACATTTTTGCCAAAATCTTTCCAGTTAATTCTTCCCTGTACGACCAAGTCCGCCAACCCCCAGTATTTCCTCGTGTATCTGAAAGTAAGCTATGCGATATACAAATAGCTGTATGTGATGTTGCCAAGCTAATCAAACACCTTGATCTCAGTAAGGCAACTGGCCCCGACGTCATTCCGATTATAGTTCTCAAAAAGCTTCAACCGGAACGTGCGAGAACCGGTGTGCCAACGTGATTGTTCCGTAATATCATATCAAGTGTAGTAGACCTTATGATAATGTCGATGTGTTATTTTACTTTTTTAATTATTCAATTCCTTTTCATAGGTTGAGCCACAAGTTCAGCTGTTGCTGTCACAATACTGTATAATAGAATCAGTGCACGTCTACCGATAAACAATTCTATACTATTTCTTCCTGCATTTACCAGAGGCGCACTCCTATTTATTATTAACAAATTAAGCTTCTGTTAAACACGGATATCGACTACATGCAAAACAAGCAAAATATTTCTACCAATACATTTCCATTATTTAAAAATGATGTTTACATGCGAAAATAATAAATTAAACGTTGACTAACTTCCAGATATTTATTTTTTTTAATACAAATAGTTTAATATTAAAGTAAATTAAAAGATTTCGATCTTAAAAAGAATATATATTCAAGGTGTAAAATAAATCAGCCTTTCTAATTTGTTTATATATATATATATATATATATATATATATATATATATATATATATATATATATATATATATATATACAAATCGTATAAACATTGCCTTCGCAAAACATGGTTTACTCTTTCTTGTAGGATATCAATAATGATGAGCTCATGCTGTCGAGTAATTCACCGTTTTACATCAAATGTTACTCAATCAATTAGTAGAACGCGCCCCGTAAATATTCTTAGTGTGGTAGACAATAGGCATACACTTATAGATTTAATTCGATGACAGATGTTTCACGAAAACCATAAAGCAAGCTATGGTAAAGAGCAAACATGCGATAGAGGATTCGATTGCATGATGACAAATAGAAACACTTAAAAATGTATTATTAACATTTGCGATAATACATTCAGACGTGAAGCCGAAACGCATGACAACAACGAACTCATTCTTTCGCACCAAGATTATCTCAAGAGACACTCATTAATGCGTCAAATCGCATCTGTGAATGCCCTTATATTTATGGGCGCTACAGAAACACGTGAAAAAGCTCCCACGTGCGAATTGTTTTCTACTCACACCCGATAAACAGCCGACGAGAAAAGCACTATGTCCCAGCCCTGAAGGAAGAATAATAAACTACATTACATAAATGCAAGTTTCAGAAATAACCCTGATCTTCAACATTAAATCTTTTATACAACGGAATGCTTAGAAAAATAAAACTTCCTTAAAAAAACTAATAATCCTGATGCAGATTTAAAATATTTTCATCAAAGTTCTAATATAATTTTATGATTCATTAGTGCGTACGAATCTGTATGCAGAAAAACAGGAAACCTGATTATTAAAGAATAGTGGTTTATTCAAAATATGGAATTATTTGACACAACTATACCCTTTTAATTCTTAGCAATTATCATTTAACTGTACATATCAGTAGCAAAAGATTGCCATTATATGTTAGATATTTTAAATGTTAATCCTACTTTTCCAGGTTTATTATCATTCAATTGTATAATACAATGCACTCGGAAATTGTGGTATTAAAATTAGACGGTCTCTTTCTAAAACAACGTAAACACATAGATGTGTGAACCAAAACTATCAATGTTACATCCCTAAACTATGCTAAATATTAAATATTAAATTATTTTTTAACTCCAATGCATTTACAGAATAATCTACTAAAATAATTCCCAGTATTATTACTAATGTTTACTCGTTCATTTATATATTTTCATTTAACATATGATGTCCATAAAAAAATTAATTACAGCTCAGCCTATAAGATTATTGTTAAAGAAATTGCTAACCTTATTAAGAAGCTATTCTAAATAGCCCATTTATTAGAAGAAGGATTTGAACATCTGAAAGTTTCGGTTTCAGGAAATCATATCTGCTATATTTCTATGTTTTTTTTTTGTTAAATAATGTAAGTATAATTTCAATTTCAAAAAGTTAAGATCTCTAATATTTAAAAATAAAATCAATTGGTGCAATGACTTTAAGAATTTTTTAGTTGAGGATTGGTTATTCGTCTTATTTGGCTCCATCGAACTACTGATCTCGTCTTGAGTACTATTTTCCCAAGGTTTCGGTTGATATAATCTGTGATTTTCTTCAGGTGGAAATGGGAAAATGCATTGTGGATGCATAATCGGCAGTTCCAGTTACTATCGCGACTCCTTATTTGTCGCTCAGTCCTCATTTTAATGGGTTTTCTGGCAAAGGGTACAGAAAAAACTGTATCGTAGGTTTGCAGTATCTTGCGCAAACTGTCGCCAGAGACGCCCAACATTTTCTGTTTCTATGTCTATACTTGTGGTTATGTCACTAGCAAAGGTGCTGAAAGTAAACGGTTTATCTGGGCTGACGTTATCTGCCTGATAGTCAGGGACTCGAATCCGGGTTGACCACAAAGAGGTTGTCATAACAGTAGATGCAACGTACTGATGCTGCTGTATTGCAATTTAGTTCATGGATTCTGGACCATGCAGTAGCTTCTGGTGGAGCTTCTCGATGATATATTAATAGGTAATTGTTACGGCTTTACCTTATCATTTGCTACAAAAAATATTAATTTCTTTCTTCTTCTCTCTTACTTTCCGTCAATGGCCTGACCTATTCCGCAAATCCCAAAAAGACATCACGAAGAGTTTCCAGAAAAAAAAGTACACGATTAAACCCAGATATTTACCTTCCAACGTAAACCCTACTACCATATTTCCTCCTCCAACATCAGAGGTCTACGAACCAAACTTCCAGGGGTTGACACCCAATTACAGAGGACGACACCAGACTTATTATTCCTAAGCGAAACTGGCAATGGACCGAGTATTTCCCTTAAAGAGTTTGGAATTAAAGGATACTCTAACTTAACATATAAATCTGCCCCAAAGGTAGCCATAGGCGTAGAATATGTGCCTACAGTGAATATGGCTTTCCATGTGGTAGGGGCATCACCAGACAAGATCCTAAATTACCCTATATGTGCTTCGGGTTGCACTTGATTACACGACTGCGTTTATATTTGCCCTCTATCGCTATCACAACAGCGGAGTTACTATTTTTAAGAGCATATCTTAGAGAATTGGCCTCATCCTATCCGCTGCTCCTTCGGCTGTCTGTGAAGACTTCAATGTTCACAACTTGGAATGGTTAACCCACTCAAATAGGATTGCCACGATTTCACCATTGCTAATGACCTCACTCAGATTGTTCGCGAACTCACCTGGTGGCCGCTACTGATGCTCAGTATGTAAATCTCCTAGATATTTTCCTCGCAACTTGTCCTGTGCTATGTTAATCTTCTGTTCTGCCTGCAATGTATGTAATGCATTTAAAAATTGTTACTGGCGGAAAGCACATGGCGAAAAGACAAAATATCTATGTATACATAGCGTATACAACAGTTATCTTCATATTTCTGTATGAGTTCGAATAACTTAAACAAAACAATCTTCCCGTTGAGAGAGTTCACTTACAGTATCACATGTGGTTTATATCAGGCCTAGTAATCTCTTAATTTTATAGTTAAAAGTGTTACTCTATGAAGAGAATCAATTAATTATCAACGAAATTTGCTTAAGAGCATTACACTGACTAAATTTAAAAGGAACACTTACCTTAATTCCATTTAACGGAGTTCCTCTGGTGAAAGAAGTTTTATGAGAGTATGCAAATCACAAGCGGCCTATGATTTAAACCCATTGGATATTTTATTAATATCAGCTATATGAAATAAGGTATTGGATTCCAGTTTAAATGCGTTATTTATTAAGAACTAGACGGAAGACGGCCGGCTTTACCCGGTCGTAAAATACGCTTAAATATGATATTTTAATTTGTCCAGATTCTATATATTTAATTATAGAGACGTGATTTCAAAAGGAAAAAAAGTAATTTGATGCAATCTGCTAGGGTCGAAACCGAGAGAAAAAAAACTAGATTTCAAATCTGGTGACGTTACAACTCTAGCAATGTTACACGAATATGAACTGACCAGAAATAAACGAAGACGAATGTACAAATGTATGACATATTATCAATTTTGACAACTTTTGACCTCTTTAATATTATTTCAACCGGATAATGACCTATAAAAGAACAGTCCATACATACATCCAATTATATGAGACCCCTAGCGCCGCTTTACGTCTTTTAGTTTCCGCAGGAATAGAGTTTGAAAATATGTTGACAGACAGACAGACATAGTGAGTTTTATAAATAAGCGTTTCTATCCTACCACAATTCAAGCCTCATATTCAATGAAATACTTACAGCATATAAATAAATAAATATATATATATATATATATATATATATATATATATGCACATTTAGATAAAAAAAAAAGAGTTATGCTCGTGTGTGAGGTTGTGCCATATGGACTCATAGCCGGGCCGACGTCCTTGAAATCTACAGGAGGCTATTTGCTGTATCTATGTTTTCTTATGTAGGTTTTATACTGGAATTTGTCTGATAAGTATCGAAAGTTTTTTTCTTATTGCATAATATTTTCTTCCTTTCATATATTTGTCTTTCTCTTTTTACTTTAAAACTTGTTATTTTTATTTTTCTTCTTAATTCCTGTTTGTTAATTTCTTTGTTAGCGCCAGACTTCCTATTTTTTAATAATATAATTACGTACTAAAAATGTTAATTTTGTTCTGACTCTTTTTTATTGATTCGTTTATCGAATTTATTCAGTTTCTTTTTCTAAATACCTATCACTCTATTTTCATGTTTTTTATTGCTTAATGTTTTTCCATTCATATATTTTGACTTACGTAGCTTTTAATATTTTCGGTTTTATCATTTTTCCTTTCTTTATTTTTTTCTTTATTTTTCCATTTCCTATCGTTTCGTTATTAAAAAAATCGATCGCATTAGATCATGTTAGCTTGGAAAATGTATCACCCACGTATTTCCTGCTCAAACACTGATGTCTTATCTACATCAGACCTCTTTATATCTTTCACTTAAATACAGCTGCGATTAATATTCAATACACACACGTTGTTTGTAATATATACTTCCATATGCTCTCTTATAATCATACTACTTTCGAATTGCTTCGTACTCTTGACAAAATATTTTTATTATCTACCAAATATCATCATTCATTTACTACATTAAAAACGGACAACACGCAACAAATTCATTTGATTTAAGGAGGATGATATAAATGCAGACACGCTAAACTTCATCGTTTGACATATGTCGATTTTTATAATCAACTCAATTCAATAATTTTTAATAAGAAACAGGTTGGCCTTTAAAAAGTTGCTGATTATGCCATTATGCATAATAATGAGAGAAACAGTCTTAAGTATAAAATATTAAATCATAAAAACTACTGAATAATCTAATCATCTAAAGACCCATTAGTGATAGTTTAGTGGGTATATATATATATATATATATATATATATATATATAGAGAGAGAGAGAGAGAGAGAGAGAGAGAGAGAGAGGGAGGGAGAGAGATGAAGAGACAGACAGAGAGATAAACAGATATTTATACTTTCAAAAATTATGAGTTCTTCTTAATAAAGTGACAAATTATTTATATGATTTTGTGCACTAGGAAACAGTTGCTGCCAATAATTGGACATTTTAACATGTTGAAAGAAATAAATGGTAAGATGAACATATTGATATTCAGGATGTAGAATTTTGTCAGTAATTCGAATATGGTCTGCAATTATATTAAAATATACCGAGCTTCATAAGTAAAAGATTTGTATGAATAAAAGGCGAACTACAATTACATATGCATATTTCTACCATATATATATATATATATATATATATATATATATATATATATATATATATATATATATATGTGTGTGTGTGTGTGTGTGTGTGTGTGTATGTGTGTGTGTGCGTGTGTTCTTAATCATAATTAATAAATCATTGTTTATATATGTATATATATATTTGCGTATATATATATGTGAATATATGCGCATATGTGGTGCATGTTCGCCTGTGTGTATATGTTTGAATGCAAATGAACCATAATCAGAATAAACTGTATGAAAATAGTTTTAAATAAGCTCAACTAGAGTTTTGTGAGCAAACATACACCAGGCGTGAAACCACAATCATATACTGAAAATATGTCCCGATTTTCCATGAAACATTAAACAGAACTGCTATCGATGTCTGTGAAAAACCTATATTCTTGCAGTCACAACCAATATCTTCAGCGCTCAAGGGCAGCTCTGTGTCGTGTAAAAGAAACCCATAACATTATATCACTGGACAAATAAACTCAACTGAAAAAATTATATTGTTAAAATAACAAGAATACGATGAAAATTTCATGTTAAAACGAAATAATAGCGAATAGTGAACTAAAATAGTAAGATCATAAAAACAAATGATAATAAGAGAAAAATGATTAATGTAAGAAAAAAAAAACAAATATTGTTTCTTAGGGAAGGTGATACAGTGACTACTAATATGAGATTGATGAAATTAAGAGGATTCAAAGACAAACAAGTGCATGAAAGAACATATCTATTTTTAACACCTAGTAATAGCATATTGACCCTATTTATATACACCCGATTCTCATTTAAACGCATCCACTGAATAGGTTCAAATGATAAACAGGAGAATACAAATAGGGTCAATATGCTATTAATAGGTTTTAAAAAGAGATATAGCGAGATTTCCCATTAAAGGTCAGAAGAACGCTACATGTCCTCACTATGGCCAACCAAGCACAATGAGCTGATCTAGAAAATTGTTTGTCCGAATAGGGTCATTTTTTACTAAATCAATAAAGAGGACTGTTGTACTCTTGAATAACTACTTCACTACTATGTTGGATTTTTTCAAATATATTTGTGTTAACGTATACTCTAAAATAGATAGGAACACCCAAATTAATGTCCAACGTTCAATGGTAGTTGATTATATTTTAATAATATTTTTAAGAGCGGTGACTGAGCAAGAAGAAATAGAACAAAAAAACAATAATGTACAAGTAGAAGCAAAGAGATTAAGCATACAGCGTCAGCAAGAAAAATTGGCAATCTTGACACTCAACATATTTACATGAACTCGACCAGTTACTACTGTCTATGCAGGGGAGGAAACGTGAGCATTGTTAAGCGCATCCCATCGTCTTACATAGAAACAAACAATTGCAATCAAATAAAGGCTACAAAACGCGAATGCTCAGATGCAAAAGCAGATCCGTTTGCGAAATAAAGTAGCTGTAGGGAAGGAGAGAAAAAAAACTTCAGAAATAATGTGACCACGTACGAGAGCACGTTTTAAAAAGCGATTGGGAAGGCAAAAATCAGAGAGTAAGAAACAGATCACGTAATATTCGGAAAAATATCCGGATATGTATGCCCTTTTTACAAAAAAAAAAAGACAAAAAAAAAACGAGTCGAGTTATTACTTGTCCAATGTTTCTTGAGTCAAAGTGTGTAAACGTTTGTAACGTTACATAACCTCTTCATGACACGATGTGTCAGATACCTGCATGATGCCATCTGTAATTGACCGTCGATAATTAATATCCCATTAAAACTACAAATATAATAACTGATTTTACCAAATTGAATTAATAGGAATAAAATAATAATTTAGAGAGTGAAACTATTTTAGCGAATTCTAACGATATTAGTACGTTCAAGAGGAGGAGGATGACAATACAATAAATTAATTAAATGAGCGTGGACGAAATATATACTATTTATCATCATTTAATCCTGAGAAACGTTTATATATATGTATATATATATATACATATATATATACATATATATATGCAAATGTATAAATACATATATATATATATATATATATATATATATATTTCTTCAATTGTCGTATAAAATTACGTATGAGAGACATGTTATATTATTAAAAAGGCATGAATAAGTACGTTCTTTTGTACCTGACAAAAAGGTCTGCCGAAAGTTTTACTGCCGCAATATATCTCGACAATTCATATTATATATACATATACATACATATATATCTATATAAATCTATATATATGTGTATATATATAAATATATACATGCATGCATGCATACATATACACATACATATATATATATATATATATATATATATATATATATATATACGCCCACACACATACACACACACATATATATACATATATATATATATATATATATATATATATATATATATATATATATATATATATACATAATTTATGTATGCTTAATCGTAATATTTCAAAATATACTCAAGAATGACGTTTTAAATAAATAACATTTCCACGCAGCACCATTTTATGAGGGTCCGGATTCAAGGTTACGGTGATTTATTTTTCTCTAACGACAGATTTCTGTCCTCACAATAGAAACATGTTTTTCAGTGAATGGTTCGGTCATTACGCCGCGTCGCTATGCTAATGCGACGCCCTGTTTGAACGAGATCCGTCGTTGGCCTGTGACTCTCTGGATATTGGCCAAATAATAACTGCAGTACAAATCAAATCACAAATATGTTTACGGTTTACACAATTTCTTCATGATTATGGATGATTTAAACATATGCTTCATTATAGAAAACCAAGAATGGCGTCTAATACAAAACATTATAATTCTTTACTAGTCTTCCACAAAGACTAACTATTCACTCTCGATGAAATATGATACAAAGTGTGCTCATGTATGATTGAATAATTATACATATTTTAAAATAAATAAAACAACACAAGAACATAAAAACTATGTATTAGAGCGGTTATGTAGTTATTTTAAAGCGTTGCTTTTACTTTACAAGTTATTGCATATTTAAAGCCTTTACTTATTCAAGATATACTTCACAGTTTGATATGAAGCAACAATGAATAGAATAATCACAGGGCTTTCAAATTCATAAATTTTAAATAGTATATTCTTATAGTGACCTAATGTATCAAATTAAGATGTCAAATTACGTTGTTAAAACTTATTCATGTATAAATATTATATTATCGTTAACATATACAAATTAAGGAAATATAATGAGGAATCACATTATACTTATGGGTTTAACTTTCTACAAGATAAGTACATATTTTAAATGACTGGCTGTTCTAATAATGTTTTCTATTAATTTGCTTAGCTTTGCCTCGAATGACAATGTGCTTTTAACAGTAATTATACTGACAGCATGTTAAATAGAAATTGTAATCCTTATAACCTGAATACTTGTTATCAATATTCCAAATGCAGCTTTGTTATCTAGCTTTTATAACAATATATATATATATATATATATATATATATATATATATATATATATATATATATATATATAATATTTATTATGACACTATATATACATATTTCAAGGTCGTACCATTGGTTTCGATACACCGAAAACAGTAATAATATACTGTGGAAAATCGGTATAATCTCTTCGGCGACAAAGAAAAATCTGAAACTAATGCAAAATGAACGAACATAGAAGAAACGCTAGACGAGCGTTTAAGACTCAGAATTTCATATTTAAAAAAATATCGTTTTAAAACTGACGTTAATAGATTATTATAGAAGAAAGAAAGGAAGAATGTGTGTGTGTGTGTGTGTGTGCGTGCGTGCATAGCGGGGAAGGGGGTGCGATGGAAAACTCTCTAAAAAATATAAAGGTCCTGTTAAAGCCATATTAATAAATAAAAGTAGGACAATTAACGGTAATAAATAATGAGAAAGGCATGAATATATTAATATGATTTATACTTTTTTTTTAATTATTTAAATTAATTAAATTAATTAAATTAAATAAAATAAGGATAAAGATAAATAAGGTAAATTTAATAAATAAATAAAAAATAAGAACTTTAAAAGAATTTTAAATTATATATATATATATATATATATATATATATATATATATATATTCAAAGCTCGCTGTTTCTTTGTTTACAAAAAGGGGGTTTGAGCACTGTAAAAGTGGTGGACGGATGTTTGTTTAAATAGACATGAAGACGGGTGATTTGCGGGCATCGCTTCCGTGATCGAGTGGAACAGCCGACTATCAACAGGACGGTTCTAGGTGCAATCCTTGCCTTGGGAGAGGTGCAAGTCTAGCGGCACTGATTAGTTGGGATACAACGAAACAGGACTCTATGTCGATGACTACAAATATATATATATATATATATATACATATATATATGCATATATATGTATATATATATATATATACAAATATGTTCGTAAATCCATGTTCCTGGCATTATTACTTAATTATATTATAAAAATATAAACACGACATACAATTAAAAATTACAATTTATGGCTTCAAAATATATTAATGTATCTAAAAAATACTCTTACGCCGAACAATAAGTAACATTTTCTGTTCGAACAAACACTGTAAAAATTAAGATGTGGCGATACTTAAGACTATTTGTAAAGGATTGATTTATATTAACACTTCACTCGCCTGGGGTTTCCTACGTAAGAGGGAACGTTACTTCTTAAAAAAACACAGGTTTTTATTAGAACGACGTTTAAAAATTACATAAATGCATGTGAAATTTTATGTAGCGAAGGTAACTAGAACCTAATCAAATTAGTTACACTAATACTTTATATCTCAACAACGACGCCAAAAAGAGCACAGAGGTATACAATTTTGATTGAAAAGTATACACTCTAGTAGCAGAGCATTCTAATCTACAGGAAATCTTTGGTAGCTTACCCAGCCTCCCCTAGTTAAGGCTGTAAAATTTATTTGCAAAAAACTATACCGCACTCAATAGTAGGATACAATTAAGACAAAATGGTCCATACTTGCGTTGATTTTGGTTATCCGTATTATATCATATGCATTTGAAGATTCTATTGTTGACATTTTCCCCGATAAATTTCGATGTCATAATTGGATCTAGGTAAATATTGGGCAGTAATAGCAAGAACCAAGCGAAGGTTGCAAACACCCTAAGTGAAATGTAGTATGGTTAGCATAAAGGAAAATATATAATACTTATTCAATCCCGAGAAAATATTAGCAAATATTTATAAAGGTGTGTATTTTATTTGCTAAAGTTAGTGAGGCATGGAAAGTCAAAGTCAAACTGACTCACGGACTTTATCAAATAGGGTTCAAACCTTTATAAATATTTACTAATATTTTTTCTCTTCTGATGAGATGGTAGACATCGAACCCCTATAAGTTAAGGAGATAAATGTTCAAAAATATTATTTGTCTTGCTTAAAATAATAAAAACCATTGACATGAAACTTAACCTCTTCATTTCAATAAGCGTTTTTTTTAAATTCATTGAATAACAATTTAATTCATTTTCTCTATCTTGCATATCGAGCAGTTCTTATTTAGATGGGATAATACTTATAGAATGTTACCACCAGTAATATTTTGTAAATATTATAATCACAGGTTTCCATACCAACTGATTGTGAAACAAAAAAAAATGAATCTGAAGAATATATATATATATATATATATATATTATTATTATTATTATTATTATTTACTATATACCTACAGCCACTAGTGTTTAATCCTTCTGGGAATAATCAGTGCAGGGTGTTATGATTAATACCAATCGAGAGATTCGAACCCCAGCAAAACCAGTCATGGCTTGCTTCATTAGCAAGGATCCGAACGACTCGGCCACCGTAAACCTCCAGAGTTACAATTGAAATGTCACATTTATTCATATTAAATCGTTTTAGCGTCAGTCAGAGTAATTTTATCATATATCTGCGCGTATACGCTAAGTTGACCGACTTTATTACAACTGAAAGTGATCAACAATATGAAACACGTTTTTTAATGTACTAACATTATTATTTACTATAACAATTATTACATACCTACAGACACTTATGTGTCATCATTTATATATATATATATATATATATATATATATATATATATATATATATATATATATATATATATATATATACGTATACATATCTGCCTGATAAAAGTATCTATGACGACGTCTGTTGCTGAAAAATATTCCGATCTTTTAGATACTTGTTATCGTGTCAAAAGAAGGAAAAAATCCCGGTGACGTGATTACGTGTCTTTTTAAAAACATTTACATAACCTTTTTTATTTATATATCTTTTTTTTATTACATTTTAACCCCAAACAAGGCAACTTGCCACTTTGGATTAGGGGCTACTACCAGGGGCAACAACTACTGGGGTACTATGTTGGGATTTAGTCAGCAAGATGTCAGTTCACGTTTCACTTTAACTCCTGCATTTCATTACAGTTGGGGAAGCAGCGACCTGGAATAGAATTCCAAAGTCTAGCGGTTCTTGGGGAAAAAAACTACTGGAGTTAAAATATATCTTACACCGAGGGATCTCTACTGTGTGGGGGTGAGATTTAGCTGTCTATCAGGTTTGTGGGGCACAAGTGTCTACAGTTCGCCAGAGTATTCCACATTAAAATACTTGTAGAACAGGCAGAGGGATGCAACATGTCGTCGGGGGGACAGAGGCTGAAGCTTAGATGCAAGTTCAGGGCCTATCAGATTGGCGACTCTCTTTTGAACGTTGTCTAGGTGCGAGAGACTAGTAGCAGATGCACCAGGCCAAATGTTTCAACAATAATCCATACATGGGCGAATGCTAACCTTATAGAGGTGCAGGGTGTTAGTAGTTTTCTAGCACGGTAGAGAGAGCCTACCTTCTTCGCAGCGGCCCTAGGAATGTTTTCAATTTAATTGTTCCAACTCATGCTTCCGGTGAACGTGAGGCCAAGCAGTTTGAAAGATGTACTCTCAGATAAAGAGTCACAGACCATTGCTATTGGTGGCAGATAAGGTTTCTTGTAATTATTGAAGGAAACCAGTGTAGTCTTGGCAGCATTGAATGTTACCATCCATTTTTGCCCCCATTCCACTACAGATTGGAGGTCATCCTCTATTGTTTTTGCATTTCTTTAGATATGGGTTCATTTGTTTTCCTGTCCTGTCTGTTATAGGGTGTGGTGTCATCAGCATATATACCCATCTCAGAGGCAATTTTGTCAGGGAGGTTATTAATGAATGTTAGGAACAATAGAGGCCCATGGATAGACCCCTGAGGCACTCCCGCATTATATCATATTGTGTAGATGTATTACCGTCGATTTTTCACTTATCTCAGAAGGATTTAATTATGTTAATTATTCTACCAGTGAGATCGTGTGATCTAATTCTCCTGAGGAGACTCTAATCTGATACCCTATCAATATCCTTAGATATATCTAGAGCTACCACTCTGCCCTCCCCCGCTTTGTCCGGTGAATGGTATATACGTTCAGAGATGGCAGTGAGGATGTCAGCTGTGGAACGGACTTGTCTAAATCCATATTGTTTATCAGTCAGAAATTTAGCATCTGTAAGGTGATGGACTAGACCATGATTAATTATGGTCTCAAATATTTTGGCAAAAAGTGGGAGGAGGCTAATGGGACGATAATTTGATGGGTCAGTTCTTTCGCCAGAATTCTTGAATACTGGTACTGCAGAAGCAGTTTACCAAGAGCTTGGAAAGCAAGATTCATTAAGGCCTTTGTTGTGGTGTTTGAAGAGAACTAGTAAGTAGAGAATTCAAGCCACATTTTGTGGTGTACATTAAAGTAGCCATATGCATGCACTTGTGCGCTAGTGTGGAGGGAGAGTGGTGTGTCTATACTCTCAGAGACTTCGTTAATTATGGTGCAGTCCTGAATCGAGGGAAAGCGGTAGAAAGGTAGAGAATGTAAAAGTATCTAATGTTATGTTGTATGTTTAGTCTAAAGCACATAAATGCTTGATCGTCCGATTCTGGATTTGTTTCTTCAGTCAAAGGGAGGGTGGTACAAATGTAGTCGCGCACTTCCGTGCATATGTCTGTCAGAGTCCTTACGGCAGAGTGGGAGATAACCAGGCATGTTAAAGTAGTTAGAGGGGAAGGAGCAGTGTAGTTTAGTCTCACTTAGTGCTAATATATTCGGGGTGTTTGTTAGGAGAAATGCTTCAACATCATTTAAATTAGATCTAACCACACGGATGTTCGTAAATGCAAGCCACAAGGGAGATGGCAGGTTGTTTTTGTTTTAGTTTAGGCCTGGTGTTAGTGTAATTGTTTATTGTATTGTGATTTTCAAAGAGGTTCTGCAGAATACCAAGCATGCTACACAAGCAGACACTCAGTTGTCCTGACATCTCCTAGGATTGTGGCTCGGGATAGCCCACCGGCAATGAGTGCAGGGCCAATTTCCATGCGCGACATTGCACTACATACAACCCGATATTATAAAACTGTTGATAGAGCAGTCGCTCTAAGACCTACCAAAGAGTTAGGGCTCCTGTACTACTAGTCGGGAACAGCAGCCAGGAACTGCCTATCCGGTACCCTTAACCCATCAGACGATGGTCAATCCAATCTACTTGTACTGTCATTATGGCATTCAAGCACTCCCAAGTTCCCAGAAAATGGGGATGGGGTGTATCGGGAGTGGGGAAAACGGAGTCCATTGCCCTAGTTAGGGAACTAGATCCACCACTGAAGGTCTGTCGATTGCCTGTGATATCTGTTTAAGCTTTTTGTCAGTTTATTAGAAGGAATTCAGTTTATTACAAACCTTTCTGTGTTTTATTTACATTACAATAGTACAACCCTGAATCTTACGGCGTAATACTACACCGTTCAATACTGTAAAACTGGAACGGAGCTGTTCTGCTTTAAAAGAGCACCATTTTCTTCTTATTCATATTTATATCGATTCTTTGATTTAAAAAACTAAAGTAATTGCGTATTTACTTTTTTAATATCCCATTTTGCTGTTTCGGATTGTTTTACTAAAGTAACTAAAGCTTCGTTATTTTTAAAAACTTTTTTGTTTCTTTGCTTTTCGATATTTTGTCGGTATTATTTAGCAGAAAAGCCAACAAACGACTACCCGAAAACATAAATATACAAGAAATAAATGTTACCATAGTCAATAAAAGTTCAGTTTATGTTTTATTTTGTTTTGAAATAGTTTTTAATGCTCTTTGCTTGAAACAATTTCAGCGAACCGAAATTAAAACGAAATTTGAGGCGGTAACTACTTAAATGAATTTTTATATACACGACACATGCCATAATCGAATATGTCACAAGCACAAAATAACGGTAAACATTAAAATATGTTTATAAATATTCCTTACGTTGACGGAACTCTCTTAAATTGTTAGCACAGAATGCTCACGTGCCCCTCCTTCAAATGGAAAACGGGGCTCTCCATTTCAAAGTCGCTGCCATTTGGACATTTTTTTTTTAAAAACGGTTTGTGAATTAGAATTTTTTTTAACTACTTAACAATACAAACCAATTAATTATTTTACCATAAAAGTAACTTTTATTGACTATGGTAGCATTTATTTCTTGTATATTTGTATCATTATATATATATATATATATATATATATATATATATATATATATATATATATATATATATATATATATATATAACAATTTCTCTTTGTAAGGAAACATCATTTTGTTGGTCACTCTTGGCTACGAACGGAAACAAAGTTAATATTAAAAAAATATATTTTCGCGAAAATAATATTTACTTTCATCATTCTTTGCTTGGGGTAAAATTTTTGAGTATCAACACCTATCTCTTTACAATCATCTCCTTTTCATAGCCTATCATACTTTCGTCAATCCCAGTCAATTTTCTGTAAGCTGTTTTTGAACCCAGTCAACGACGAGTAGTTCTGCTAGTATATATATATATATATATATATATATATATATATAAATATATATATATATATATATATATATATATAAGTGTGTATATATATGCTTGATCGTAATATTCCGAAACATTCTCACGAATGATGTTTTAATCAAATAATATTTTCACGCAGCACTAGGTTATGACGTTCGAGAAAAAGTGTAAGATAGGCGAAATCAATTTTGGACCTGAACTGGATTCGAACTTGCAAACGCTCCGTTCCTCGATTCGTGTCGGTAACATATTGACCACCGTAACTTCCCGCTGATATTCTGCTGAAGATAAACCCTGTCCGGCAATTCGTTTGGATTAGTGGATTAGATACTGTGTTTGTAATATATTTTCATCGGTCATCCCTAAATATTTAAAAACGACTGTGCAAAATTAGGACATACGTAATTTGCTATAATAATAAACATAGAAAACAATAATTAAAAACTTTTAAAGTTTTTAAATGTCAGAGAGGAAGGTAAATTTTATATCGGTTCAAAATGAAACGGATATTCATTAATATTTATGTATATATATATATATGTATATATATATATATTTATATATATATATTAAATTTATTTATACAAACATTAATGGCTACATATGTGCATACATGTTTCTGTAATCACCCTCTATGACATTTAAAAACTTTTAAAGTTTTTTAATGTCATAGAGGAAGGTAAATTTTATATCGGTTCAAAATGAAACGGATATTGATTAATATTTATGTATATATATATATATATTTTTATATATATATATATATATATATACATATATATGCACAAGTGTTCGCAATTATACTTATATATATATATATATAAGTGTTTACAATTAAACTTATATGTATACATATATATATATGCACATACACACTTATATATATATATATATATATATATATATATATATATATATATATATATATATATATGCCTAGCTTAACATATCCTTTGTTTTCTCAATTCGATAGACGCTCTATGAGTAAGAATTCGATCTAAGGACGAAGGTCTGAAACGGACTGATCAGACAGAAAAAAAGATCACCCCCAGGGAATATTGGAACCTGATGAAACACTTTATCCATCTCTTTTCTTTGTTCAGAGAGGTCTGTATCACTTGTGGAGTCCGTTGATTTATTTGGACTTCGTATTTTGTATTCTGCGGATTTGCGTGGTTACTTAGGGCATGACTATCGTGTTTTGATATATGTAGAACAAAAACCCGTGCACTCAGTGTTTGGGTTACAGATGATGACCAATTAAGCGTACAGAATGCGTGTAAGGCATTATCATGAAGAATAATGTCTCTTTCTTCTAAATTCTTCACTCCCTCAGTTTTATTTTTTTCACGTCATCTCCCTTGTTTTCCTCCATTCTACCTTACTATTTCTATCCCTCTATATATAGACATATATATATATATATATATATATATATATATATATATATATATATATATATATATATACGTAAGTGTTTGTAGTTTTAATGAAAAATTAACTAGTATATAAATAGAAATTAAATTCACAATCAATGATATTTATTTTGCATTTGTTATTTTAATAATTATAAATAGATTATAACCTTTTTGAGGACGTGGAGGATGAGTTCATTTATAAATAATTATTTTGTTTTTATCACTCATAAAAAACACTAAAAATAATATAATTCTGAAATCATATTTTATAATTTACAAAAATATATTATATATTAATAATGTTTAAAATAAAATAATAAGTTCTCACTCAAAAAGAAAATTAACTTCATCGTAGTAAAATTATATTTTATTATGATGGGCAACTTGGATATATTTGAAAATGAAAATAAATAAAAACCTGAAACCCTCAATTCGTACTACGATTTTATGAAATATATCAAGAAAACTGAAAGTCAGAAAATATATAGTAATTCATAATGAGTCAGAGCATATATAGTAATTGATAAGTAGTATATATTTTTAAAAAATCACAAACTTAAAGAAATTTATAATTTCTGAATTAATTTAAACACTTTATGATTTTTCCATATACAGATAAAACCTGTAGCCAAACAAAACAAAAAAATAAACTTCACTTCATAGTGGCGAAATGATATTTTATTACTATGATAAAATTTGATATATTTATATAAATTAAAATTGAACCCATCAATTTGTTACAATAATACTATACGCAATCTCAAGTGAACAGAAATCCAGGAAATATATAATAATTGATAAATAATATATATTTCTACAAAATCGCTAACTTCAAAGGCGGCTGAATTTTCAGAGTAAATAAAAAAAAGTTCTCCTATTTTCTATATATAAAGAATAATTGTAGCCAATATATGAGCACTTGCAGTTATTTTAAATTGGAAATTAGTTTCCATGTGGTTTCCTACATAGGTGTATGTATATATATATATATATATATAATTATATATATATATATATATATATATATATATATTACTTATTAATTAATAATTACTTGCACGCATATATATATATATATATATATATATATATATATATACGTGTATGTGTGTGTTAGTGTTTATGCTGAACTGAAAACAAAATATACAGAAACATACTATATAAGGACAAGAATAGTGACACCACAAAATTCCACGGTAACTATTATAAAAACTTCTCGAGAACATTGTGGAATATCAAAAGATAGATGGAAAGATTGTTCACTAACCATTGTATTCGGAGTGAGTGATGCTGGAATTTTTCTCCAAAATTCCAGTGAACACTCATTGACTATTACCAATAAGTAACTAACGGATAACGGCTGCTGTGATAATGTCGAGAATATATATATATATATATTTATATATATATATATATATATATATATATATATATATATGTATATATTTAAATAAAATCGGTTAAGAAATTCAAACGAAAGAAAGATGTATATTTAAATAAGGGAGTAGTCACAAACGATGTGTATTTTTTAACATTATTTTTATTATCCTGCTTCTTGTTTTTTCATTGAGAATTATGTTTGGATCATTGTAATAATGTTTTAAGTCATTGAAATCGTTTTTACGCGTGTTTCAGACGTTCTGTGAAGCGTCCTCGTCAGAAATTATTTTCAAATGTGTTGGAGATGTAGAAATAGAAATTTTCGTCGTTCATTTGAAGTGTTTCCAAGGGGCGGAGGCTTGTAAGTGTTTATTATTCATTGGCATGTTCAATTTTTATTGCTCTTTTATTGGGCTTGTCCAGGCCACTGACCTGGTTGTAGTCACTCTCTCTTTCTGCTAGAGTTTTTTTGTATTTTCCTTTAGGGTGGGATAGGGTGTGTGTATCTGTGTGTGTCTATTTGTGTGCGCGTATGTTTGCGTGTGTGTGCATGTGTGTGTTTGCTTTTATTAGTTTGAGAATGTATATACTGGGTTATAGTATTATGAGGTTATTTTCTTCCTTAGGAAGGTGACTGTTGTCCGAGGTCGTTACTAATGTGTATGTTTGAGGAGGGGGGACCAGTTCTTCTGAAATAAGGGTAGGCGTGCTTTCATTCTATTTTGATATTCATTTTTTGGATTCTTGGATTTTAGTATTGTGATTTTTCGTTTTAGTCTTTTCGGGTATTCCTTATATTATGTTTGTTTAGAAAGAGGGGTGTATTTAAAATATGTATAGTGGATTTTTTAATGTTTCTATTTATTTGTCACCCCATGGGGGTATTGCCAGACCCAGGATCAGTTCCTAGTGTAAGGGAGATTTTGTTCCCCAGAGGGGGGGCAATTGGAGGGGGTATAGGTATGGGAGGGGGATTATAGAAGGGATGATAGTCGTTTCAGTTATGAGGGTGTTCTCATCCACTGACTGAGGAGGGAGCGGGGTGTTTGAACAGACATTATACTATGGTTCTAGGTGTTTCCTAGTGTTGTTGGTTTCGAGGTTAAGTAGGTTGGTATTGTTCAGTGTGTTGTATTAGAGATAGGGGTGTTATGTCTGTGTGTGGCTGTATGCGTGCACGTGTGTGTGTTTTAATGTGTCGGTTTTGATTTATGTGTGCGTGTGTATATATGTATGTGTATGGATGCGAATGTGAGTGTACCTTGCATTCCATGTTTTAGTGTAATGATATTAGGCTCTGTTCAGTTCAGGAGTGAATCTGGTGATGATTGTTTTTCCTGTGTAAGTAAATAAAAATAATTTTCTGTTTGGAAGTTTTGCATTATTTTGTAAACTGTTTGCACTGCATGTGTGTACGAGTTTTGAAACTTAGAGGTGTCTGTAATCAGCAATTTTGATATTGCTCTCATGTAAGGCCACTCTATTGCTGAAATTTTTGGTGGCGCCTATGTAGGATTTGTTGCATGTTGTGTATCTTCGTGCATATACTACATTTATGGAGGTGCGATTTAGGTCCTTTTTTATTTTGAATGTTTGTGTTGAGTTTTTGAATGTGTATGTGTTACCTTCTATTATTATGTCAAATACTCCACATCGCGGTTTGTTTCATTTTGTAACCCCTTTTGGAGTATGTGGGAGGAGTTTCGAGGAAGTTAGGATGTGTTTTAAGTTTTTGGGTTGGCGTTTGCTTTTTATTATTTTTGTTGTTTTAAGCATGTTGTTTAGTTTGTCGTTCTGATTGAAGAGGATAAGGTTATCGTTATCTGTGTGAATAGTTCTGGGTTGATTGTGTTGTGTGTAGAGACGTATGTTAAAATGTGTTCTTCGTTGTGTTCTTTTGGGGTTCTTAGTAAGTCTATTGGAATTTTTCAGCCTGTTCAATACCTGTCTGTATTAGTAGTAGTGGATATTTTATTTTCCGTAGTTTAGTTGAACGAAGGTGTCTGTTTGTTACTATGGTGCTAACTCTACGTGCTAGGGAGTAGGGCATTGATTTCAGACAGTTTTTAGGACGGTGGCTTTTGAAGTGGAGGTATTGTTGAGTGTCTGTGGGTTTGTGATAGATGTATGTGATTATGTTTTTGTTTTTTATTGTTACTAGGATGTCTAGGAGAGGTAGTTCTGTGGGGCTTTGTTCTAGTGTGAAGTTAATTTTTGGGTGTAGATTTTGTAGCAAAGTGTGGAGTTCTTTGATATCCCCCATGAGGTTCTCCAGAGGATAAAACAGTCGTCTAGGTATCTCTTCCAAGATTTTATGAAGAGAGGTTTTATATTGTGCCCGTACTTTTGCTCTACCCTTTCATGAAGTGTCTCTTCTAGGAAGACGAGTGTAAGTGTGGCATATGTCGGTGTCATTTTGGTACCCATTGCTGTGCCTAGTATTTAGCTGTAGTTATCTTTATTGAATTGGAAGGAGTTGTTATTGAGGATTATGTCGATGCTATCAATCACGAATTGTTTATTTATTCTGGGGTGTAAAACCTGTGTATGTTTGTCAATCCAATATGCGATAGGTTATTTTCCTAGATTGTGTGGGATATTGCTATATAGGCTGCTAATATCGAATGTGGCTAGTATAGTCCCATCGTCTACTGTTTGTGGTAGGGAGCTTAGCAAGTGTGTGTTATCTCTTACAAAACTTCTGACTAGATTGGTGAAGGGCTGAAATAGTATATCTATTAGGTTGCTAAGTCGGCTTGTTGGGCATGATGGTCCTGCTACCATGGGTCTGAATGTGAGGTCGTTGGGGTTTGGGGTGGTTATGTATTCCGACTTTTTTATGTTGATGGCATGTCTTACCTGGTTAGATTTGTGTATTTTGGGTAGCCCATAGAAGATGTTTGTTTTTGTTTTGAAGTTTGTAAGGAAGTAATTTTTCTTTTTTAGTAAATGTACTATTGTATGTTGTGCAGAGTTTTTTTTATTTTAGATATGGTTGTGTCGTCTATGTTAGAGTTAATTGGTTTGTAAACAATTTCGTTCCCTAGTGATTCTAAAATTTTTGTTTTATAGAAGTTCTTATTCATTATAACTACTGCACTACCTTTGTCTGCTTCCTTTATAACTAAGTTGCTATTGTGTTGGATTTTTTTAAGTGCTTGATTTTGTTTTCGTGTTAGATTACTGGTGGGGTTTTTTTTTCGTTGGTTGAGGTTCCAGAGCGTTTCAAAGAAAGTATTTAGTTATTTTGTGTTGTTATGTTTGTTGGGCAAGTATGTATATTTGTTTTTACTAGAGAGACGTATGTTGTGTTATCACTGTTGTTAAGTATATCTATGGGTCTAAATTTGCGTTCAAATTCTTTGAGGTCTTCTTTAACTCTGCTATGTTACTTCGGGGAGTTGGGCAGAATTTGAGGCCTTGTTTTAGTACTTCAATTCCGTCCTTTGTAAGTGTCTCTGTAGATAGGTTGATGACTTTGGGTTTTTTGTTGTCTAGTCTGGTGTTGTCATTTTGTGAGGGATTCCAAAAAAATGATTGTGAGGGTCGTTAGTTTCGTTGATTCGGTTGGGAGGTTGGTTGTGTCGTTTTGTAGGGATGTATGGGTTATGATGGTACCTGGGGTATTCGGATTGGTTGTGTTTGTGTGGGGGTATTTTTTGGGTTGGTTTTGTACTGTGGGGTACTGGGTTGGGTGTTGTAAAGATTGTTTTGTGTTGGGTGGTATCTATAGGGGTGGTTCAGTTCCATTGGGTTGTTACGGTGAGGTTTGTTTAGTAGGGGGATGTTTCGGTGGTTTGTTTGGGTGGGGTGGGGAAAGAGATAGTGGGTTCTTGGCTGAGTTGGGTGACGTGATTGTTAGAAAATATTTTCGTATTGTTGTGGTAGGTTGTATCTGGCCATACCCCCATGGGGAGACAAATAAATAGAAACATTAAAAACTCCCCTATACATATTGTAAATACACCCCTTTTTCTAAACAAACATAATATAAGGAATACCCGAAAAGACTAAAACGAAAAATCACAATACTAAAATCCAAGAATCCAAAAAATAAATATCAAAAAAGAATGAACCTACCCTTATTTCAGAAGAATTGGTTCCCCCTGCTCACGCATACACATTCGTAACGACCTCGGATCACAGTCACCTTCCTAAGGAAGAAAATAACCTCATAATACTATAAAATAGTATATACATTCTCAAACTAATAAAAGCAAACACACACACGGATACACACACAAACACACACACAAACACACACACACACACACACACCCTACCCCACATTAAAGGAAAAGACAAAAAACTCTAGCAGAAAGAAAGAGTGACTACAACCAGGTCAGCGGCCTGAACAAGCCCAATAAAAGAGCAATAAAAATTGAACATGCCAATGAATAATAAACACTTACAAGCCTCCGCCCTTGGAAACACTTCAAATGAACGACGAAAATTTCCATTTCTACATCTCCAACACATTTGAAAATAATTTCTGACGAGGACGCTTCACAGAACGTCTGAAACACGCGTAAAAACGATTTCAATGACTTAAAAACATTATTACAATGATCCAAACATAATTCTCAATGAAAAACCAAGACACGGAATAATAAAATAATGTTAAAAAATACACATCGTCTGTGACTACTCCCTTATTAATATATATATATATGTGTGTGTGTGTGTGTGTGTGTATGTATATATACAATGATGATGATGATGATGATGATGATGATGATGATGACTGCAGCATCATCACAGATAATTTCCGCCTGAAGATAAATGTTCTGCATTAAGTATCCTGCCAGGTAACTTCAGATGACTTTAAACGCCTCAACTGATCTACAGGGACGATAATAGTCATGACTTACCAAGCTCAGCGCTTTGTCCGGGTTGAGTAGATCTGGATTGAGAATACTGTCTTGGCGCATAACAATATACGTTCTTACTCCAGATGTAAAGATGCATACCTTACTGCATATTACACACACTATGCTATCAAGTCGCTGTTGAAAATTGAATTACGGTGGTCTGCTAATGTGAGGTATTAGGTGGCTATTAATAATAAGCAACTAATGACAAACGCAGGTTGTGATTATGTACATTTTTAGAAGTTATAGGAAAAGAGGAAGCCTATGTCCATCATGGGAATACTTGTTGTCACCCAGAATCTAGGGACCACTTCCAATTTTTTCAGTGAATTAAACATCTCTGATAGCAACTTGTCAGATAAATTCTAGTGAAAGAAGAATACGAATACAAGAGAATCTGTCTGGAAATTTGGTACCAAATTCCCCCACTAACCAACAGCTGTGCTATTAAAAAGTGCTCACCCGAAGTAGCTCCAGTTCTCTTTAAACTCTACAACAAATGGCTTAACGAATCATGCTTTCCGGGCTGTTTGAAAACTGCTTCTGTGCTACCAGTATTCAAGAATTCTGGCGAAAGAACTGACCCATCAAATTATCGCTCCATTAGCCTCCTCCCACTTTTTGCCAAAATATTTGAGACCACAATTAACCATGCTCTAGTCCGGCACCTTGCAGATGCTAAACTTCTGACTGACAAACAATATGGATTTAGACAAGCCCGTTCCACATCTGACATCCTCACTGTAATCTCTGAACGTATATACCATTCACTGGACAAAGCGGGGGAGGGCAGAGCGGTAGCTCTAGATATTTCTAAGGCTTTTGACAGTGTATGTCACAAGGGTCTCCTCAGGAAAATAAAATCATACGTTATCACTGGTAGAATACTTTACATAATTAATTCCTTCTCATATAAGAGAAAAATTCAGGTTGTTCTCGGCTGTCGTACATCTAAACAGTGTGATATAAATGCGGGGGTGCCTCAAGGGTCTATCCTTGGACCTCTATTATTCATAATATTTATTAATAACCTCCCTGACAAAACTGCCTCGTAGATAGGTATATATGCTGAAGACACCACACTCTATAACAGGCATGACAGGAAAACAAATGAACACATACCTAAAGAAATGCAAAAACACTAGAGGATTACCTTCAATCTGTAGTGGAATGGGACATAAATGGGGGGTCACATTCAATTCTTCCTAGACTAAACTGGTTTCCTTCAATAATTACAAGACACCTTCTCTGCCACCAATAGCAATGGCCAGTGCGTCCCTGTCTGAGAATACATCTTTCAAGCTGCTTGGCCTAACGTTCACAGGAAACATGAGTAGTAACAATTATATTGAAAACATTGCCAGCGCCGCTGCGAAAAAGGTAGGCTCTTTCTACCGTTCTAGAAAACTACTGACGCCTAAAAGCATTCTTTACCTCCATAAGGCCACCATTCGCCCATGTATTGAGTATTGTTGTCACATTTGGTCTGGTGCATCTGCTGCTAGTGTCTCGCTCCGAGACAAGGTTCAAAAGAGAGTCGCCAATCTGATATGACACTGAACTGGCATCTAAGCTTAAGCCTCTGTCCCGTCGACGAAATGTTGCATCCCTCTGCCTGTTCTACAAGTATTTTAATGATGAATGTTCTGACAAACTGCAGACACTTGTGCCCCCACGACGCAGACATCCTCGACAAACCCGACAGGCAGCTAAATCCCATCCCCACACAGTAGAGATCCCTAGATTTAAAAGATATTTCTACTTCAGTTGTTTCTTCCCCAGAACCGCTAGACTCTGGAATTCCATTCCAAGTCTCTGCTTCCCCAACTGTAGTGACATGCAGAAGTTCAAGTGTAACGTGAACCGACATCTTGCTGCCCGAATCCCAAAAGTACCCCAGTAGTTGCTGCCTCTGATAGTAGCTCCCTACACAAAAGTGGCAATGTTCCTTGTTTGGGGTTAAAATGTAATAAACAATTGTTATTTGTGTCATAATATCTATTCTTTATTAACAATGTATGTTAAATGGCCGAATACATGTAAACAACTTGCAAAGGGCAAAATGTTTTTTTTTTATTTATTTCAACATCCAAACAAAAGCAGTATTGTCAGGAGATTTTTAAGCATGTGTTGATGTTATATGTGCTTAATTTATAAAACGCCTAGGTCGATATTAGGACAGTACATTTTATATATAAAGATCAGTCTAATGAGAGATAGCCTGTTTTACATAATCATCTCTAACAGAGGGGCTAGTAAAAATCAGAATCGTTCCAAGCTAGAAATATAGTTTTGTTAGGATTGATGCCCTTTGGACATATTTACTATAGCCTCATCATTCAATAATAAAACAGGTACAATAATGCATTGCCACTTTTCTTTTCCAATACACTTCAATGGATCTGAAATAAACAACAAGGATTGCTACTGCAAACTCTGTCAGATGATTAACATATATGTTTATCTAATCGGCCTTGTAGCACATAGTGGAGAAATAAAACCCGCACACTCGCTGCATTTGGATGCACAGACAATTAAATATTAGAAAGAAAAATAACACCTCTATCTATTCCAGCTAAAAGACTCGACGAACATTGTGAAGATCTCCTTATATAGCTTCCAAAATCCACCCACGACAGAAAGTATTTGTCTGTTAGATATTACATAGATTTAGTTTATCTACAGTGTAAAGTTTATTCTGTGATTTATAGTCTCGATAACAACTAAATCTACAGATCAGGCATTAGGTGTTGAAGTAGAAATTATGTTAACGAGTTCTTACATACCTTGTATCTAGCACATGTGTTGTTCCAATTTAATGCAAATCTAGAAGACTTATTTAGAATCGGATCACTGATATATAAATATGTAAACATGAAATAACATTGATTCATGTAAAATCAGATATTTCATTCGGACGATAAAATATTGTCTCCACCATCGGCATAAATACACTAATCTATGTTATTTAACAGCATTCCTTTAAATAATACTCTGAGGTGCGTTAGAAATATTTATGCACATTAAGTCCTATTCTAGAAATCCGAAAGTTTTAATTAGTTTAAACAATAAGGATATATTGGATAGCCAAACTGATCTAATGCATCGTCCAGTTCACGTCGTATTGCAGTTATGTAGATTATATAGGCAATACTCATGGGTATATTGGCTTAATTAATCGGCACAGTATATTGTATTTCGGTTTCGAGTAGTCTTAATAATTTTATCTATGTCAACATTACGAAACCAAATCAATCTCTAATTCGAAGCGGTTAATGGATTTGAGGACACGCAAATTAACTAAATTGTTACTGTTAACAAGAAAAAAATTATTAGAAAATATTAACACTACCAGGATATCTGATTTACTAAGGAAAATTCAAAGTGGCACATCTTTTTGTTTCATATTTTTTTTTCATAACACAGTGAACTTAATAAGCACATTGTTTTGGTATTTGTTTAATTTGTTTTTTTTTTAATGAAAACAAAACTATCTTCCAATTATCGTGCCAGCAACGATAAACATCATCTTGACGAAACTCGTAAATGTCTATTCTTATCAAGAACACAAGTGTTTACAATGTCTTACATTTTTAAAAAGATTAACGACGTAAATATAGATTTTTTATTAATATAGAACAAAATGTGTAATTCCAATATCATTTTTTCGGATATGCTATCTAATCAGTTTGAAGTCAATATTATGTACGTTATATATATATATATATATATATATATATATATATATATATATATATATATATATATATATGTGTGTGTGTATATATATATATATATATATACATCTCCATCCATATATATGTCAGTTTTTTATGTCACTCTCTTTATATATATATATATATATATATATATATATATATATATATATATATATATATTTACAATAGACAATAGAAAATGCGATTATGACAAGTAATATGGGTAAGCTTAAACACGGAGAAGTTAAGGACTAGTTGATGAAACTGAAAAAAAGACAAGATATTCTAGTTAATATATAATAAATTTATAAATTAAAATATTGCAGCATTAAGAATTGAGTACATAATGTTAATTTTTAAAAAATGTAATAGTGCAATATTTCAAGTTATGAATTTATTTAAATTTCACTAGAATATCTTGCCCATTTCCTTTCCAGTTTGAAAAACAAGTTCTTTACATTTCCGTGTTCAAGCTTAACTATATTGCTTTTCAAGCTCTAATTTTTCTATTGTAATCCATGAGTTTACCAGGCTTCTAGTAAATTACCTTGTTCTTTGTTTAATTTCAGTCTTAATTTTTCCTCCATAAACATAACATAGACATATATAATAGCAATATAGTACACTTATACAACCTTATTATTATTATTATTATTATTATTATTATTATTATTATTATTATTATTATTATTATTATTATATTATTATTATTATTATTATTATTATTATTATTATTATTATTATTATTATTGATATTGGTGGTGTCGTTAGTATTATCAATGTTATAAGAATTATTATTTTTAGAAATATTAGTCGGATCAATATTATTTTTGATATAATAACAGTCATGATGTGTGGTATCCAAGTGTGTACATTGATGTCTGGATTTGAGATTCCACGTATGGATATTACTACGTAGTTAGGTATGAATGTAAACATGTCATAACTGTATATGACCATTGTATGCCTATGTATGTCTGTAGGTGTGTGTGTATATATGCGCGGGTGTAGCAAAGTGTAGGCGTTTATAAGTATAATCATATATTAATATATATATATATATATATATATATATATATATATATATGTACATGTGGGGTTTAGATATTTTGAGGTTTTATGCTTAATCTTATGTTGTTTGTTTATTTGTTTTTATTTTTTATTTTTATTTTTTTTTGTTTTGTTTTATTTACCTTATTTTAATTTTAACTTTATTCTTGCGTAGTTATAGTTATTGCCTAGTTTCAGTACGTGTGTGTGAGTAAAATAAAACGAACAGCATATATTCGCTTTTGAATATCTGTATTAACGTGTGCGTGGGTGGATGTGTCTGTGCATGTGCGTGTGTTGTGTGTGTGTTGCATGTATGTGTATAAATGGGTGTAGATTAATTTACAGACTGCAAGACAAAAATACTAAATTCCCAAGTACCTTATGCCATAAAACCAAAAGATGAGATGGATAAAGAGATAGGGAAATGAAAAAGAAGATGTTTATTATCTTCAAACACCTCACTTGTCCTCTGACCGTTTTATGACTCCCACCCGGATTACATTCTAACTTGACAAACGAAATAGGAAAATGTATTTGTTTGAAATATCAGTTTTCGACGATAATTCTTGGCTTGAAGACGTAATCCCCCAACGCGGCTGACTACAGAAACATGTATGCACATATGTAGCCATTAATGTTTGTATAAATAAATTTTATATATATATATATATATATATATATATATATATATATATAAACCAATGATTAATAAAACATGTTAAAAACATCTGGAAACAGAGTTAAAAACATATTTAATTTTAAAAAGGAAGCACAAGATAAGTGGATAGTCCTTAATCCGCAGAGTTTCGACGAAATACTCTCCTTCTCATCAGAGGGCAGAAATTAGCATGAATGGATAGTCTGGTGAAGTGTAAAAAATCCAAGAATGGTAAAATCAAAACACGGTCGAATTAAACACTTCCAATCCAAGAGGTAAGTTCCAAATGGTCCAAAATGATCCAAAATGCAAAATTCCTTGGAAAAAAAAATCATAAATGGAATGAGTTCAAAATCATTGAAAGAAAAGTTCAAATGTGAACAGAAAAAGCACCGGAGAGAATATTTAAGACACGTCTGCCAAGGCCGGAAGAATCAAGTAAATTAAGGTTAAAAAAAAAAAAAAAAAACGGAAAAACGGTAAAGGTTCAAATTGTAAAAGCAAAGTCAAAATGACCCAGACAAAAGCGCGAAAGTTAGCGTTAATAATTAGGTCAACTTAAATACGCACGTGAAAGTCCCAGAATGAAATTAAGAAAGACGAGTCAGAGAAACAGGTAAATTGCTAAGTTTATGAAATGAGCGTCTATTATATTAAGAAGAGTAAAAAAAGTGGATAAGTAAAATGTATATATGTAGGTATGTATGTATGTATGCATGTATTTGTTTATGTTGTATATGTTTTTGGATATGTGCATATATGTATGCATACGGGTGTGTGTTTGTATATATATGTGTATATATGTGTGTGTTATTGTATATGTATGCATATATGCATATATATATATGCATATGTGTGGGTATGTATTTATATGTATGTGTGCCTTTGTGTGTCTGTATGTATCCACATGTATGTATGTGTATATGTATATATATATATATATGTGTGTGTATATGTATATATAGGTTTTTAAAAAAATTAACTTTTTAATTTTTAATTTTCAATTTTTAATTTATTTATTTTCATTTTTATTTATTTTTTTATTTTTATTGTTTTAGTTTTTATTTACTTACTCACTTTTTTACTCTTCTTAATTTCTACCATCTCATCAGAGGAGAGAAAATATTAGCAAACACTTATAAAATTATGCACCCTATTTGCTAAAGTCAGTGAGACTTTCCATGTCTCACTGACTTTAGCAAATAGGGTGCATACCTTTATAAGTATTTTCATATATTTTCTCTCCTCTGATGAGATGGTAGGCATCGAAACCCTATAGGGTAAGGAGATTAATTTTCTAAAGCATTCGTTTCTTGCTTTGAATAATACAAATTCTTTGACATGAAACTCAACCACTTCATTTCATTTCACTGAGAGTTTTTTTTTTAATCCATTGATTTACAATTTAATTTATTTGCTCTATCTTGCATATCGAGCAATTCTTATTTAAATGGAATAACTTATAAAATATTACTGCCAGTAATATTTTGTAAACCTACAATCCCACGTTTCCATAACAACTGATTGTTAAATAAAAACTAATCTGAAGTATATATACATAGATACACACACACAAACACACACGCACACACACACACACACACACATATATATATATATATAAATGATTTCAGCATCTTCACAGAGAATTCCAATCGCAAGATTCATGTTCTCTATTAAGTATCTTCTGTTTCTTCATGTTACCTCGAAAGCCTACAGCTGAGGGACGATGCTGACATGACTCACCAAGGTCAATCTCTTAACGGAGTTGATGAAACCCGAATCAATAATACTGTTTTGTGCAAAACCATATGCAGATTTAGTCCAGATGTAGAGCTGCATACCGTATTGTGCATTACGCATAATATACTATGACGTCCCTGTGGAAAATTGAATGATAATGGTCTGCTAATGTGTGACTTTAGCTGTCTCACATAACCGTCTTTCCAACCAAACCTTCCACAGATCCGATTCGCATGATTGCCTGGCAAAATCCCCACATCTCCCCAATATAAGTGTCCTTTTAAAATTTGCACGATCCATTCTTTTAACCTGTATAGAATTATATCAAGTTTTTACTAATTTCTTCCAAGCGCTACGATCAACCACAATTTTTCAGGGGTCGGTGTCAATATCTGTATCTCCCAGATTGCTTTGGAGGCAATCCCATTACCGCATTCTGGTCTTATGTTGTGGGCGCTTACCACTCACAAGTTCTCTATAGAAGAGTAACTTCGGGAAACAATCATCACCTATACAAACGATGTGTTCTGTCCAGCGCAACTGGGCAGTGGTGACCATAATTACAAGGCTCGGACATCGTCCTCTTTCCAGTACCTTTGCCCGTTAAGA
>NC_136498.1:44717727-44742727 GCF_053919585.1 Euprymna scolopes | reverse complement strand
ACATATATATATATATATATATATATATATATATATATATGCATTCAAATGCGTTCTGACAGTCTTTATTGTTTCAATTATTTTTTTGTATAAATTATTAATTAATAATTTCTGATTTATCTGATATTCTATAATTTTGAATAAGTCAACTGCTGAATAGACGCACTGAATTCAGTTTGATATTTGTTGCGTACATGAGTATCGCGAGCAAACATTGAAAACATAGCTTTATGGGTAGAGAAAACAAGAAGTAATTATTTTGACCCTTATTCTAGGAATATTGCATCAACGAATAATTACCAATACTTCACATTAAAGAGCATATTTCAAACAGCGGAATATAGGTGTGGAAACATCATGGCTTGAGGCTGTTTTCTTTCAATAGTACTGGAACAATAGCATTAATACCTTGTACCGAGGTCATAAAAATATTTAATGATTTCGGTTAGAAATAAAACACGGCATGATGGCAGATGCTATTAATCAATCATTAAATTGATTTCTTTCTAAAAAATATCGATTTGTAAAAATCATGAAAATAAATGAGAAATTTCTGTCTAAATGTGACATTGAAAGAGACACATAATATCGTATGTTTGTTGCTCGAGAATATGCACTAAGTACTAATGCAGTCAATGGAAACATTAACGGAAAGGGCAGTACTAGAAAGTGCAGGTGTTCTGCTTTGATTCTTGAAATATTGTCACACATTGTTAGGTCGTGTTCTAAAAAAAGATCGCCATCACAAAGTACGTGCAAATCAGTATGAGAACGTGATAGAAGTCTGGAATACTGGTTTAAGACAAATGCGTCCAATATCACCTAAAACCAGTAGTGAAAATCGAGAAACTTAAAATTAACTGAGATTTCTTTGGTCCAGTGCGATCAAGAAATTATTTTCAGGGAATCAGATATTGTAGATATCGATAAAAAAAGATCAATGAATGCAAAATCATTGATGTGACTTGTCCAAATTACCTCAGCTTATAACGCAAGGAAATGAAAAACAACAACAAAATAACTATCAGGAAGTAAAGATAGAAAATGCTTGATTGTCGACTAAGAAAACATGTTATGTCAATATCATAGGTACACTTGTATCAATTACAGCTAATTTGAGGAACATGTGAACTTATTGAAAAACAAGTATTATATCACTTTCCTGGTGAAATCGGTTCTGCTGGACACAACAAACATACTACGCCATGTAATTCACATTTAATTGACCTTTTGCATATGCTCATTAGCTTTAGTGTGAAAAATAACCTAGTTGTGAAGCATCAAAAGACTAACGACCCAATAATAGCAATGTATATATTAATACGATAACCTGTGTGTTCTTTTGTGTGTCCCGCTTACATACGGGTCGTTTAATTGTTATATGCTTCTATTTCTTGCCATGAATAATTTTGCCAAAAATTCTTCATAAGTTTTGGTTTCGGTTTCGACTAGCTGATGGCACTTACATCATCTATATTTTTCTAAATAAATTTATCAAGAACCTTTCATAAGTTTTGGTTTCGGTTTCGATTATGACTGAAGGAACTATAGTGAAGATGTTTTAAAATGTTTATTGGACTTTAACTTTTCTTTTGGTCTCTAGAATATATGCACGTTATTTTAAATGAGCGTTTTTGATATCGAACATCTAGTTAAATGTAAAATGTTATAATTAGCTTAAAAATAAAGTGTTAAACACATAACGTGAAAGACGTTATTGTCAGAGATTAATTTGGTTGATTGATTATACATAATTATCCGAAGTTACGTAGAACTAATCGTAATAAACAGACGAACAAAGAGTGTTATATGCATCAATGTTATCTAAAATCTAAAAAGAAACCAAAAATATTAATTCTAAAAACAAAAGAACAACATTGTTTTAACTGAGAAAATAGCAAATTGATACTTTAAAAAAATTAAATAAAATCCATAGAACCGTACTAAAATTTTTTTCGCGTGAATAAATTCCTCTTGCACAAAGGTGATATATTCATATGCATTGTTCAGATTATTAAATTTTTACCAGGACAGTGTTCAAGCCAAATCCTATTCAAAAGCCCTGCAGCAAATGTATTACTGAATCAAACAGCTTCACAACAATAACCTGTATAGCGAAATGAAATAAACACAAGTAAACTAAAGCTAAACAACTTAAATAAATCTTAAACACATTTCTGTGTCCAAGTAATTCCGTATTTTAAATCAGAAGCGCCAACTCTGCCCATAAATTAGACCTCTTTAAAACACGCTAACAAAATTTAAAAAAAGCTGCTGTTGTTTTTTTTTTTCAAATAAGATGAAGAACTGACTTTTTTATTTTGTTGTTTGTTTGATTTTATAATTAAGACACACCTCGGGAAAAAAGGAAATCATTTTTTTAACCGACGAATTTCAGGTCGGTTGCTTAGATGTTTCGCGTGTAAATTAACGATCGGATATTTGATTTTAGCACACAGAAGTAAATGAAGAGACGTTAAACCATAGCTATGAACGGCACAATAATCGCCATTGTCAGCACATGATTATAGCGTTACTAAAAGGATGCAACACTTTTAACAAATACTTAAACATTAAAACAAATATGTACACAGTTTCTATTTTAATGAAAGTATTTCCTTTTAAAGCAATTAACGATTCACATCATCACAATTTATAATCTTTAATATGAATTAAATTATATTTTATCAATCTGCAGTCGCCTATTAATATTACATTGAAATTACTTCTCAAACTATTTCGTTCTCATATAATTAATATTATGAAGGAGTCGTTTTAATGTTGCTAATTCAAGTATTAATATGTGCATACACACAAACACTCTCTATACCCATATGTCTTTCTCTCTCTCTCTCTCTCTCTCTCTCTCTATATATATATATATATATATATATATATATATATATATACTAGCAAAAGTACCCGTCGTTGACAGGGTTAAAAAGCAGCCTACAGAAAATGGACTTGATTTGTAAAAGTGTGATAGGTTATGAAAAGGAAGGGTTGTTAATTTGGGTTGAATTTGGGGGTATTAGACCCAAAGCAAAATATAATGAAAGTAAACATAAAATAGATAAACCCCATGATTTATTATACCATACCCGTTTACACTGAAACACTTATCACAATATTCTGTGGATCTATATTAAAGACACCTATTTAAACTTTGTGACATATTTCCATTCTATGGAGATCAGGCGCGAACGAACACCCCATAATTTTATTATACCATATTTCTAAAAACTGAAACATAATTATCAAATATACTTACGCAGATAGATGGAAAAAGTCGTTAATAAATTTTGTGCCTATTTCCATTCTATGGAGGATAGGCGCGAAGGTAGACCCCACAATGTTATTATACCATCCCTATTTAAGTTAAAACAAAATTATCAAAGAATTCTTATGTACATCTATATCAAAAACACTTGTAAACGTGTTATTTTAAAATGTGTCCATACATTGTGGAACAGGCGGAACGCAGACCCCACAATTTTAATGAACCACCGTTCTACCAGATCAAACATATCCATTCCTGTGTCTCGATACATCTTCTATCATTATAAGAAATCAGTTTTTTAAAATAGTCAACCATATAGGAGCCTATTCGTGACCAGACACACACACATTCAGCTTCATATTATAGAAGATATATATATATATATATATATATATATATATATATATATATATGTATATATATATATAGATGTGTTTAGTGGTTATATTTAAATTCTGAAAAAACAACAACATATAGACACATATATTCGAATTAAGAATTTATTGCTTGACAAAAGGAATACATAGAAGGGGTTGTATTCATTCCCTTAATCCATGGAGTTTCAATAAATGCTCACATCATCAGAGGATATGAAATGCCGTTAGCAAAATGGTTCAGCTGTGAATAACATATATTTTGCTTTTCAGCAATAGTATATACACACACACAGACAGACACACACCCACACACACACACATACACACACACACATATATATATATATATATATATATATATATACTATTTTAGACCATGTTTCAGAAAGATGGGTAGAATGTAAGTTAACGTTGTATTTAAACTATTCTATGTCAGTGATGTTAGGGAAGAAGGTAGTAAGAAATAAATTTCAAAGTATAGCCATCAGAAAGAATAAAATTTACAGTAGAATGCTAATCAGCATTCTAACCGTCTTGATTAAAACAGTGTGATTTTATTACTAAGCTATTTTGTATGAAGTATGTACGTCGAAGTTGAACTAGTGCAATGAGTTTAAGAGAGCACATTCCATTAAAATACTTGCAAAACAGGAAGCGCTGTGACAAAGGTTGGGCTTACTTGACAATGCGGGTCATATTATATTAATATATTAGAATAATCTATGCCGTAGGGAATTGTAACTTTGTATTGTTAAGGATAAGTTTCACCGTGGAAATCAGCGCCTTGGTCACGCTTAACATGGCTGAAGCGTCAGTATAAGTAATGTTTTATGATGGATTGTAGTGTGCCAGCAATGGATCAGAAGTAAAAATATGTTTTTATTTTCTTTAATTATTTTTGCATGCGCTTGACCAGCATTATCTTATCAAATATTTTGTTTTGTATGACGAACATAATTCCGTTTTTTTTTCTTTCATTAACAAAATGTTCTTCGTTTCCATCTGTTTCTTCTTTTTTTTGTTGTTGTTCTCCAAAACATTTTTTGGTTGAAAATGTGTTTTTTGTTGTTAAAAAAAAATATTGTAGACAATGTTTTTTTAAGTTTGCTTACAAAATTGTAATGTGCAAAATATGTTTGCGTTTCTGCAGAAAATAATTCTCTGAAGTAGTTTCTATTAGACTATGTGCATGTTTAGGAGGTTTGCGATATTTGGCATTTAATCCAATCTCGTCCCTGTCGGTCAATTTTGTTGTTTACAGACATGAGATGTTAGAAGTATTTGATATTCTAATAACAAGCAGACAAGCTTATTGTATATTAAAACACAATTTCTTCACGGCGGAAAACCTGTATTTATCTACAGAACGATATTTATGTGTCAATGAAGCCGCCACATTGTTCTCTGTTTCATCTAGAACTCACTAATCTTTTTCGAAGATCTCTAAGCGGCAATATATCATGCTTTTTGCATTTAGTGTTAATCCCCTATTAACTTTTATTACAAAGAGGAAATTGCCTAAATATATATTGCCGATTAGAACATTATTAGATTTTGAGATGTGGTGGATTTGTTTATGGTTCGAAAGTATAAGCGAAGATAAGGATAATTGAGCTGATTAGTTGTTTCGCAAGAATTCTTGTGCACTGTTTTCACGGAGGCCATGTTCCAGCTATTATAAAAGCAGTATTCATCAATAAACTCTTCGTGGACTTTGAAAAGTATAGAGAGTAGCTCAGTTGAGTATTCCTGTATTTGCATAGCATGCATGAGATCATGGATGAGTTGTATAAGTTTTCTCGAACATGTGAAAGTGTTTCCCCTCAACAGTTCATTACAGATTGTTCAGCTGCCATTGAACAAAGGCAGTATGCGTTCCGCCTGTTAATCCGCCATTAATAAAATACAAGATTGCGTAAGTGAGTATACGCTGGAAATCGTTGTAATAGTGAAAAAGCTACATCCAAAACATAATAACATGTACAAAGATAAAATCAAAATCGTCTACTTTATTGATTTTATATTTCTCAAGATATTTAATTGTGTCGATATTCATTTCTTCTATGTATCTATATATCTATATATCTATAAAAGTGAACGCGTCTGTGTGTATGTGCGTCTGTTTGTGTGTCTGGGTGTGTCTTTCTGTCTGTTTACATTTCCCTACGAAATAACTCTTTCAATTTTAAGTCTACAAACTCGAAATTTGATATACAGTGTACTGAGATTTGGGAAAATATTTTGGAATCGTTTTCGGCAAGACATTGGGCTGAAATGCTAGTTCATAGTATATTTTTATACTCTTTTAAGGCTAATGTAAATATGCTAGCATTTTGAATATATGAAATTAACCACATGTCATCTTCTGATGAGAACCATTAATCTTCGAAACCTCTTTGAGATGAAGAAGCAATTTTCCTTTATATACTATGATATAATATCATTTTTATTTAACATTTAACTGACATTTTCTATGTTTTGCCAGCATCATGAAAATGGCATTTACAATCCTCTCTAATCAATTTAGGCGGCATAAAGATAGAGATGTTTAAATTTTAACCCCCCCTTTATTATTATTTATTATTATTTTTAATTTTTATGTGTTTATCTAATAGAATTTTTTTTCTATTTGTTCCAAAACTATTGGCTCTGATTATAATTATTAATACATAATTTGGAATTCTTTTTCCCAGCAACTGTTCTAACAACTCCTGACAGTTACGTTTCTTGCTGATTTGATTACTATTTTTAGACCACATCATGAATAGAGAATGAAATAAACAAATCAGTAAATAAATTAAATAATATATATAAATACATAAATAAACAAATAAATAATAGTAATAATAATATTAATAATAATAATAATAATAATAGTTAGAAAAGCAACAACAACAATAATATTAATAATAATAATAATAATAATAATAATAATAATAATAATAATAATAATAATAATAATAATAATAATAATAAGTGATATCAGTTAAATGTTTATTTTCGTAAGCATCAACATGCAAAGTTCCACTTTGAATTAATTATTTCCCATAAATATTAAGTTAATTTGTAAGATAACCCATGAATTTTTGAATAATGGTCGACAACTAAACGAGAAAAAAAGAAGATTTTTGTGCCGGAAAAGTTTTAAAATTATTTTTTAAAATATAAATTTTCGAATCCTACAAGAAATGGATGAATTTTCACTGCCGCAGTCCACTATGTTTATGGTATCTGAACTACTACAAAGGATGTGCATTTTAGCAATGCTGTATACGTTTTATAATTAATTTTTAAAAATGAAACCCATTACGTTTTTCATTCAAAAATGCTGTTTCCCGACTGTAAATAAAATGCTTACAGTATATTATAATAAAACTGTTATTTGATCGATCAAAATTGTTCATGTGCGAGTCAGGAACGTCGATTACGTGTAATTATTTGTGAGTAATGCGTTATTGGGAAGACAGTTATACATAAAGGTGCACGGTTCTATACATATTAGACAAAGCACGCATGCTTTCCGTACGAAACTATGTAAAAATAAATTAATATGAAAGGTTCAATGTTTCCGATTTACTTATTGAACACCCAAAGTACTAAACGGAAAGATAATTTAAAACATGTGAAATATATATCACTTTAATTTCATTGATTCTTAAACGAGACGAATTTATTTTGAATCAAAATGCATGTAAAACATAAATCATGAATTTAAACCTGATTTTACAGTATGTTTTAACTCGTGTGTGATTACAATAGTAACGCTATTGTAACTGATTAAAACAAGGATTGTGAAGCTATTGTTACTGATAAAAACTAATAAACTCCGCCCTCCATACCTGCTCCCAAATGTACTGTCTCACTCTTAAATACTTTATATATTGTTATTTCAATTTTACAAGGATAGTTTCATAAACACCGAGAGGCATCATTATACAACTAGCGAATTGAATAGGTTTAGCTAAATAATTATCTAATTAAATATAATACAATATAATGTGTTTATTAAAATTGACTTCACTTTCCTAACTTATTAATTTGACATTTTTAATATTGACGCTATAATTTTACACGCCATATAAAGAAATACTTTTTTTGCAGACAGTAATGTACACAAATATAAATATCATCAAGGATTATATGAAAACAGCCATTCATATGGACATATCTTAAGTAGTGAAAGCGTATTTTACATGCCCTAATCGGTTTACAAAAATAGTGTGACGTCACATAATTATTCCAAAAGTAACGCCTTCTATTTTTATTTCGCCCGAATTGATCTTAGAGGATTGCAAATTGCACTGTTAACAAGACTGACCTTATGCATTAATGGCCTGAATTCTTATCACTGTGTTGCAGCAAGTGCCGATGTGATTCTACGAAATAAACGGCTGCAATAGACATGCGCCAGAAGCAGATATGTGTTTTTGTATTTCCCTATGTAGAAAAACATGAACCGATCAGCATTCTTCGCGTGATTAGAATGTATGCGAATCCGAGGCAGCTGATGAAGTTATACACCGGTAGGTTTCAGATTACCGACTAAGATCTGATTGCACTAAAACAGTCCCATAAATCACAAATGGTATTAAGCATAGTGGTGACTATATACCAAAATAAAGCTCGGAATAACAAACGTCGTTTGCTTTAAAGGTACAATTGTCGTATTCCTAGATCTGTAAATATTTTGGAGTCTAAAAGAGCAGATGGAATTAGTGTGAAACAACTTCGTATGTATTCTTTATACCCCGAAACTATATTCTTCAGGTGAATAACAGTAGCAAACAAACAAAAAAATATGAAATTGTATAATCTATCTCTTTTTTTTACGAACGCATCTACTGAAATGTTCAAAGGAATATCTGTTTGACTAAATAAAGAATAGTAAAATATAAAAATAAATGCGAAGAATTAAATGCATTGATAACACGACTATTTTGATCTATAGTCATCAAAATATGAGCTCTTCTTCCTAAGAAAAAGGCAAGATATCACATTTACTAGTTATCGCCTTGAATACAAGGCGTGTCGATGTAATCAAGTTTCATATTATTTTCCATTATTCAACTGTAGAATATTACATTTTTTGAACTTAGCGGGGACACCTCTATGCAAATACCGAGCATGAGCAAAATGACGTCATCGTAAGAAAAAAATAAGACTATAAAGAGGGGGAAGGACGTTTGAGAAAACGATCAGGTTGCAGACTTAAGTAACGTTCGAGGGCATATTAAGGAGAGGAACACGTGAGACACCACATCGCCATAATGAGAAATCACGCGTAGCAGGGGAATGGGAGAATTAATGTCGTTGTACAACAAAGTTGGTGTTCTTTCCTAATACGTGTTTACATTGAAGAAGAGGCTGAAACATACCGGTTCCCTTTACTTGTCTGTAATACATAAAAGTAGCATGTTTGTATGAAGACGAATGTTGAGAGAAAGAATTACCCTTATATATATATATATATATATATATATATATATATATATATATATATATATATATATATATATATATATATATTCAGACAAGTATTCTTAAATAGCGCCGAGTGTTATTGCTTAATAAGCTTTATTTGTAGCTTTTCAATTTTTATAACTGTCTTTCTTGTTTCTCAATTGGATCTGTGTAAGAATGTTCCGTACTCGTCTTGACCCATTAAAAAATGGATCAAGACGAATATGAAACTTCTTTACACAGTTTCGACCGATAAACAAGAAACCCAATTAGAAACTTGAAAATCTACAAAGAAAGATTATTAAGCAAGAACACTCCGTGCCTTTTTTTTTTACACAGTGATCACTACTTATCAAGGCCGGGAAGCCACTCAGGGATAAGGGTTATTGCAAGCACATTACGTTAGTGTGAAGATTTGATGAAGTGTTTACTTAAGGGGGCGGTTCATTAGGAATTTGTTAACGTTTAACTTGAAGACATCCAAGTTGGAGTCCGGAGGGAAGCAGGCAGACGGAACAGAGTTCCACAGGCGTGCAGTTCTAAGAAAGAAACTTTATTCATGGAATCCGCGTTTTGATTTAGGCACAGATATAGAGTGGGGGAAATTTTTCACAGTGGATTCAGCTAGACGGGTGTTTTTCGTGAAAGATTGGCGAGCGGGACCAGAGATTGGAGTTCAGACGAGCACATGCCATGGAAATAACGATAAAACAAGGATAGGCTCGCAGCGTTTCTTCTGTGGGAGAGAGGTTGCAGGGTAGAGAAAAGGGCATCCCCCACTAAGCCAGGAAGTCTATTTTGTACTCTGACAAGGCAGGAAAGGCTGTTTTTCGCAGCTCCTGCCCAGATATGGCAACAGTATTCCATCCTTGGACGTACTTGGCTTTTATATAGATAGAGAATTGCATCAGTAGTGAGATATATTCTGGAGCGGTAGAAGGATTCCACCATCTTTCCAGCGACCTTGGCAACAGACTTGATGTACGTGTTCCATTTCAGATCAGGAGTAAAGGTGAAACCCAGAAGCTTGTCAAAACACGGGGACTCACCCAGACGAGAGCCATCCATCACAATTGATGCCAGATAAGGATCAGAGCGGTGTGATGATGTAAGGATAGGAGTTTGGTTTTAGATGAATTAAAGGTAACCAGCCACATCTTCCCCCACTGAACCACGCGCTCGAGATCAGAGGAGAGAGAATCAGAGATAACTTTGTAATTTACAACCTTTGATGTGTTGCCGTAGATGGTCGTGTCATCAGCATAGATGTCAACGAATGATTTAAGTATGTGTTTAGCGAGGTCCTTGATGTAGATCTTGCAGTTTGGAAACCATATTGTGTGTCACTAAGAAGGTTATTCCTGCTGAGGTGGTTAACTATTTCTCTATTTCTTACGGATTCCGGCAACTTACTCATAACACACAGGAGACTTATTGGTCTGTACTGAGAGGGAGATGGCTTATCACCTGAATTCTTAAATACAAGGTAAACTGATGAGGTCTTCCAGGGAGTCGGAAAGTACTTTCCTTAAGGCAGCGCTTAAATAGTTTCGTAAGTATGGGAACAAGTTCTGGTTGAAGCTTTTTTAACACTATAATTGGGATGCCATCAGGGCCAGTTGCTTTACTGGAATCTAGGTTGTTTATTAGCTTGGCGACCTCATGCACGGATATTTGTATGTTACCTAGCTTGTTCTGTGTTATAGGAGGAAATAGGGGGAGTTGATGCCCTTCGTCGCATAGGGTAGAATCAGCTGCAAACTTCTTTGCAAATAGTTTGGCCTTGTCTGACGCTGACGAGATGATTTTGCTATTTATTAATGCTTGTCTGAATGAAAACATGCTGCCTTAATAAACAATATATATATATATATATATATATATATATATATATATATAAGTAAGACAATTCATGATGAATATGTTTAAAATAAAGTCGCCGTTTAATATAAAGTTAGCGGGGTGAAGAGAAGAGAAGAAAAATAGGGGAGTCAGCTGACCGGTTTCGCCCTCGCTTTAGCAAAGCTGTATGAAAGGATTTATTTTGGAGAAAAAGAAAAAAACGAATAGGAATCGAACATATGTACAAATCGAATCTCGTTGCGCTACGTTATGTATGGAAAAATGGGGAAAGCGAGTGAAATACAGCAATATTCGAGATCCTAGAGAGTAGTCACGCTCAAACCCAAGAGGCATTGCGTCTATTTACAGTAAAAAAATGCTTTCTCAACAGAACGTGAAAGTCCCAAGATCTTTAAATGAAATAATGAGTGAATACGACTCATGATTGACAAAAGTGTTCGTTCTACAGCTCGCTGCACAATACGACTTTCTTATAAGATTGTCAGTAATTGAAGACCGGTATCTATTGACAATTTCGTCTGTTGTTTGTCCTGTTTCTGATTTTAATAGGCACTTGTTGTGTGACTCTTCCATCTAATTTTAATGTTGTTCGACTCACATAGTCGGCACCACAACCTCATTCAAAATTGTAAATTACATTATTATTATCATGGGGGGGGGGCTAGAAAATCTTTTCGAGAGGAAGACGGTAACGTTCTCGTAGATAACACAACACATCCATTTGAAGCAAAATAACATAATAATAATGATAACAATAATAATAATAATAATAATAATAATAATAATAATAATAATATATATATATATGGATATACATATGAATATATATATATATTTGTATGTATATATATATATACATATATATATATATATATATACATATGTAACGGAGATCCGACATTGTCTGCTCGAAATCGGTTTAAGTACTACAGTATATGGTAGTGTACATTGCGAGGTATAGAACCATAAAGTTTATTTTATAAAACAATTTCCTTAAAATAGTTTAATAAAATATAAAATACGAGACTTGATAATCTACTGCACTCTTAACAGATACCTTCATTCCAATAGTTCTACTGGTTCATCATATGAATCTGCTGTTGATTTAATATGAGTTACACTTTTGCTTTTACAGAGACAGAACTTCTCAATGCACTTTGGTCAATATCGAAATGTTCCTTCTTTCATCGGATAATTTGGGCAATACAATAGGGAGCCTATGTAAGAACATTCGTAGACAGATGAACTGCCTTTGTGTGAAATTTCATGAAATATCAGCTATCAGTTTCTGAGTCTATACTGAACGTACTTATACATGCACATTGACAAAGAGCATCTTTTTAAAATTTATACCTGGGGAGGGTTGCATGTTAACACCGGACAACGCTGGTTAACAGATCCTGTTATATACTAAATAATAGCTTGACATATTGTTTAAAATGTAAATGTCTAGTACCACGGTTCAGTTGTGCTTTTGAATTAAGCTTCCATTTCAGATGTGGACACGTATAATGTAATACCCAGCGGTTTATCTTGTGAAATGTATTTTTAGGTAATTCATTTGACTTAAAGTCATTTATCGTTGCTCTAAAACATTACTTACGAATACATATGTATACATTTTTAAACGCCTACAGGTAATTGTATACTTTTCGCCGTTTTTGCTTGTGGGACAAAAAAATTCCCCACATGGACTTGTTATGTCAAGTCGTATAATTGTTAAAAAAGACTTGGTTCAAATCTGACTTCACACTTTAATTGGGTTTTTTCGATTATAGATTTCCGATACTGCTCACGGTATTCCGATACAAAACCTCTAATGTCCACTCCCAGGCACACCAAGTATGTAAGTATGTTTAAAAAATAGACCAAGTCTGTAGCAAACGGATTTGAACACACATAATTCTTTTTATATATTAGTATACATTATTGATTCTCCCGTGGATTTAAGCGTATGAGTTCCGCCACAATATAAAAGTTCAAAAATACACCTAGATGAGTGTTTATAGTGCTGAAAAATTTGTGTAGCACTAACTACACTTTTAACAAAAAATGTTAATTTTAATAAATATATATATATATATATATATATATATATATATATATATATATATATATATATATATATATATATATATATATATATATATATATTGTATTATATTATATTATATACTATCATACACGCCCGGTCAGGCGTTTCCGTGGTTAATGTTGGTTGACGCTAGTATAAGATTTATTTGTATCGCTCAGGCACACGCACAACCATACCCACCCACACTCACGCACACATAGAGACGCACACACACAGCCACACGGACAAGCAAATACGCACACACACGCACACACACGCGCAAATACGCACACACACGCACTCACAGAAACACAGACACATAAACACAGACATGTACACACAAAACACACACAGGGACGAAAGCACACGAATATATACATAAACAACATTGGCGCACACAGGCTAATACACAAACACACACATACGCTCACAAACATACACACACACACGAACACACTATACGCACTTTATAAAGCGCATAAAGAAAAAATTATAGCAAGAAAAAATATTTAGCGCATAACGAAAAAATATCAGTCAATCGTACTTTCAGAAAAAAAAAAGACTTATCTAGATTAAAAAAGATAAAATAATGGTTCATCAACATGTGCCAACGTGTTGAAAAACAGTATTTGATACGTGCACGATTTATGTAATAAGAAACGATTTAGCACGGTAGCGTTGGTGTATAACAACCATTCCTGCAGTATATTAAATGTAAAAAATAAAATAACTCTTTGCTTATAAACATGCTTCAGTGTGTCGCAGTTGGTTATAAGTTTATCTTTGGTTTATTTTATTAAAAACGATTGCCTCTTGTAAAGAATGGCGCCACATTTGGAAATTACTAGAGCGTTTGGTTTTGTAATAATTCTTAGACGCTGAAATGAGAGAATTGTTAGCTTTTAGTCAATGAGAGTTGGAAGAATCTGAGTAACGAAAATTCATTTTTTTAATTGGAAAATAGAAAGATCACACTATATCTATGAGTATATGATCAAGTTTATAAGGGTCAAATCCCATATCTGTCGAAAGTGCAGAAATACTCCCGGTTAGAGTGGAGGCAGTCGGAGGATTTGTTATTTTATTGCGATCGTGATAATGTTATTCATAGAATTAAATGTAGTATTTAATTAAAACGATTAAATGTATCTAAAAACGCTTTTTAAAGTTACATAATATAGTGACTAGTTGTCTAGAGTTAATAAATATTTATGTGCCATCTGTTGTTGCAAACCAAGGATACTTTGGGCCAGAGGAGAATTTCTGCAATCAAAATATTATACAAGATATATATATATATATATATATATATATATTTATATATATATATATATATATATATATATATATATATATATATAGAGAGAGAGAGAGAGAGAGAGAGAGAGAGAGAGATTTATAAAATATATATGGCGATTGAGCTACACTGAATATTCCGCGTTTTCTCATCTCTAGGACTCTTCAAGTTTATATATATATATATATATATATATGTATATATATATATATATATATATATATATATATATATATATATATATGAGGAACTAGTAGATTAAACCGCGTGGGATTCATTTAATAATGCCATTTTGCTGTATCATAGTAAACTGTACTGGTATAGAAATACAAATGTATATATCTATTGTTGATTTGTAAAACAACACATGTTGTTTTCCCCTCTTTGTTTTCTATTGTTAAAATACAGTTCGCATTTTACCGTCAATATCGCAATGTTTTAAGCGAACACTAAAGAAACACGTGGGAGGTTTAGATAAAGATGCATAAAAGATTACTTTTACAAGTACTCGAAAATCGATAAACTAATTCATTAAATTTGCTTAAATGTATTCTTTTAGCAACTGAATAGAAAGTTTACTTTCTCTGTCTCTTTTTCTCTCCCCCTCGCTATATTTATATACATGTATAAACAAATGCAAACATGCAAAAACATGTACAAAAGTGCATATTATATATATATATATATATATATATATATATATATATAAATAGATGCGCACATACCGATATAGATAAGGTTTATTCTTATAAAGCTTATTTTAATCAATCTTTTACTTTATATTATATCCTGATGTGCATTACGAGAAATGCACTTCATAGTACCTTTATATTCCAAAGATTGATATATATTTTGAAAATATATAAATAATTGTTATAATTTTTTTCCTATCCTTTGCAAATGATTAAAAGTTTAGTATGTTATGGTGGATGATAATGACTACCAGTTGTAAAAAATATCAGTATTTTACAGGGGTTATTCTTAACACATATTAGGTTTTAAAATGTTGTCTCTTCCTTTTGGACGCTACTGTATGTTGAAAGACCACTTGATTATTGGGTAAAACTGCGATGAACGAAGACACAGAAATAGTCAATCGTGAGGTACGTACGTGTATAGCATTTTGATAATCAACCCAAGCCACGCTTATTACATTTATTTGATTGACAACTAAACATTGGTGTCTAAGAACTGCACCCTTCTTGTTTTTTTGTGCAGATATGCGCAAGAGGTGAGTTGTTGGTAAATGCTGTCTGCGACAACGTCACTGAAGAGCTCATATGTCGTAGTTTAACAGTAGCTAGGTTTAAACTTACTACGGCGTCGTGTTTTACTCGTCGTGGCAATGAAGCTAGTTTCAGCTCTCAACCGCTTGGATGGTATGTCCTCTACACTCGGCCTAATCTGGTGAAACAACTACTATTATGAATATGAGATACTGTTTGTTGCTTTAAACAGAATAATATGCTGTCTTTGCCAGGTTTACTGTTACTCTTGTTTTTCTTTTCTTTATATCTGTCATCTGCGGACTTTGCATTTTTAATTGTTCTGTTGATATAAAAAATAATAGCATCTTTTTGCCTGTTAATTTTAGGTGCCCCTAATTCTGGAAAATATGTTCAAATTCCTTTCAGGCTATGGCTTTTTTTCCGCGAATTTTCGACCATTATTTTGCACATTATCATAGATCAGTCGTGCATTTTGCTTAAATCGTTTATATTATGTTTTCGGCAATTCTTCTTCTATTTTATTCTTTTGGAAAGTACGCTCGTCGATTGCCCTTCGATTTATTCTTTATCATAATTAAGTTTGTCTCATATTTTACATTAAGCTGCAGATGATGTTTTAAAACGTCTCAGGACAGGGTGATTTTGCATTAGCCATTATTTTCAGCAGAATTCCATCTAATTTGAAGTATCCGTTTCCATTCTGTTTCTTGTACTCCGAAGTTTTATAACTTGTCTTTTGCAATGTATAGGTTGTTCTAGCAACATAACGCTATGCAGCATGACAGATGTTTCAATTCAGGAAGAAAGGTATTATATAAGACAAGTTTATAAATAGCAACGTGAAATCATTCCATTGCTGACATGTTTTATCTGGTAGTGCGGACTTGAAACGGTGTTTTTTTTCTTTTAACCCTATATTATATGTTTATGACATTAATGTAGTAATATACTGATTATGTATATATATATATATATATATATATATATATATATATATATATATATATATATATCCAGGTAGTAATGTATCAAAAAATTAAGAATAATTAAATTCCAACAAGGGTAGTCGAAATGCTAAATCAAGAAAGCAAATTATAGTTTTATTCTCTTTGTAAATACAGGCATACCTTGCTACGATGGGCAGATAGTTTTAATAATATTTGATTTCATCAGCCAAGAAATGTTAAAAAAGTATGGACACTTTTTTAATATTTGTATATTAATTTTGCTTGCCTGATGAAATCAAATATGATGTAAACAGTCTGCTCATCGTAACAAGACATAACTGTATTTACATAATATATTATTATATTCCTGCATGTATATGATTTAGAAAGATACAAGTCACATATATTACTCAATTGTTAAATAATATTGGAACATTTATTTAGTGATGTTACTTCAAAAGATTGGATGTATTAAACATTATCTCACATATTCTGCTTTTTTATGTTCCGCCTTCGTATGATTTATATATATATATATATATATATATATATATATATATATATATATACATATATATATATATATATATGAACAGATGATTAATAAAACATGTTAAAAGACATCTAGAAAAAGAGTTTAAAACATATTTTATTTTAAAAAGGAAGCACAAGATAAGTGGATAGTCCTTAATCCGAGGAGTTTCGAAAAAAATACTCTCCTTCTCATCAGAGGGCAAGAATTAGCAAAATTTTTGCATGTAAAAGTATTTAATGAAACTACAAGTAAGTCAAATATCTTACTTGGTTAAAAAAAAGGGTGTAAAAGAAAAATGATAAAGATATTTCATATGAATGGATATGAATGGAATGGATTTATATATATATATATATATATATATATATATATATATATATATATATATATATATATATATATATATTATAAAGGGAGAGAGACGTACAGAAAGAGAGGGAGGGGGGAAAGGGCCTGGGCCATGTGGGCTGTTAAAAAGCTGTTGACTTCAGAGTAATTCTAATTACAACACAAATACACTATTAAACATTATTCATGCACACTGTTTTTATTTCCCTATATAACTCACTTGCAAACACCCACTTCAATCACCTTCTCATAGTAAGAAAATGGGGTGGGTTTGTACGAGTTATAGATTTCCGTTCAGCCAACCCATCTATATAGCCTCAAAGTTTAATTCGTCCTGATTAGGTATTTACCTAATCAGGACGAATTAAACTAAGTAAAACCATTTTGCATATGAAATAAGTAAATTTCTATCGTAAGTTTCTATCATAAGTTCCTCTGAAACATTGACCCTGGGTTTATATACGAGACAAATAATCGCGCACACTTCCATATGCCATGGAACGGTTTTCTAAACAAAACAGTATTAGTAACATAAAATATCATTATCAACCCCTAATTCCCTCAGCTGAAGTTATATGCCCTTCTTTTGGTTGCGTCACAACAAACAAATGTAATCGGCAAGAAGTGGGGCTTGCTTTGGATTGCTCACATAAAATATATATATGCGTTTTTGTCAGCCAGTTACAAATAACTAGATACTTTTTTATGCGATATTGCTTATACTAAGTGTTTAGTCAATAATAGAAATTATTCAGGTACTTAACTGACACAGCAAATATATAGATGGCACACTACATCTCATTCACAATAAAATAAAAAAAGTAATACGATTTTTTCGTCTGTACTTTAGGTAAGAACACTTTTTTCTGGTTTCATATAATAAAAACCGTTATCTTTTTTTCATTTTAATGACACGTGATGTGACCTGATCACGTTCTGTGCTTGTAAATCGCTGAATTATTTGCACAACAGGTTAAACACTTTTATTAGGAATATCGCCTAATGAGGTATCTACTTACTTGCAACTAACTGACTAGAAAATGCTCATTATTGTGTAGCGACATATTATTGCTTATCCAAAAAAGTAAAATTTCTGACTTACCCTACCTCGGTATTGACCAGTTTTGTCTGAACTTCATTTAAACCTCGATGGTTCGTTTTCCTCTGCAAAATACCAACCTGGATATATATATATATATATATATATATATATATATATATATATATATATATATATATATATATATATATATATATATATATACATATACATATATATATATATATATATATATATATTTAGTGGAAATGGTAATTAATAAAAATTGAAGAAAGTGCTCAATACTGTTGTAGGGCAAATATGCGTTTTATTTTTAATTACCGTATCTTTCTGTTAAGTTACATTGTCTCAGCTACTCGGCCGTTCTTTTGGCCGTCTGTAGCTTCCTCAGCCTTTTACCGAAATGTTCGCTTTTTTGGGATGAAAGAGGGAAAGAGTGAATGAGGCCAGGGGGTGCGAGAGGACGGAAGAAAGAGAGAAAGGGAATAAGGGGGAAGGTGGGAGGGAGCGTTTGGTATGTCGGTAATATATTAGTTTTGGGGTTTAAGGAACTTGTGGGGGAGTGGCTGGGAAGTTCATTTCTAGTGTGGCTGAAGGCATAGGGATACATGGAGGGGAAGGGGAATGTGTGGGGTGGGAGGAGGGGGATTACTTTAAAATCCATCCCTTAATGTTAAAGTTTTTATGCGTCTCGTTGGTGAGATGATTTCTTGGTAAGTATGTCTTGACCTGTTGGGTATTCGCATGTGTTTGGAGGCGGGGGGGGCTATCATTTGGTTTATTTATTTTTAGTTGTTATTTTGTTGTTAATTGTTTGGAGAGGGTTAGCTAGTGGTCGCGGGCACGGGTGCATACATGCGCACGAACGCACATATATATTTAAAAGAAACGGGCACATGTACACATACATCCCCGCCTTGGAGTGCAAATATATGCACATATGTGCGCCTGCATGCAAAGACACCCGCGTTGCTCTCGCTTACGTCAAATTTTCAATAAGGTCCTAAAATTGGATACGGGTGCATAGGCATGGATGCGCTCATACACAGATACATATACGCATCGACGCGCCTGCCCCGAAGAAGGCGATTATACGGGCCCATATGCGCATATTGATTCAGGCATATTTGCACCCCACGCATACATGCAAGCGGACGCACACATACAGATGCCAATACTCGTGAAAGCATACATCGACATATATACACAACTGCACGCTCTCATACACTATGTGAACAGCAGGCAGCGGGCACATATACTTTCACACCATACACGCATACACAGGTACGTGCACATATACATCGGTACCCCATGTACATACGGACGCCCACATGGATATACAGGTGCGTGCATACACACACATAATACCCAGTTATACAGACAGTTATTGGTATATAAACTAAAAATAGATAAACCGAATCATAGCCCCCCGCCCGCCTCCAAACATAAGCGAACACCCAACAGCCCAAGACATACTTACAAAGAAATCATCTCACCAACGAGACGCATAAAAACTTTAACATAAAGTCTCGAATTTTAAAGAACCCCCTCCTCCAACCCCCACATATTCCCCTTCCCCTCCATGAATCCCTATGCCCTCAGCCACACCAGCAATGAAGTTCCCAGCTCCTCTCCCACAAGTTCCTTAAACCCCAAAACTAATATATTACCGACATACCAAACGCCCCCTCCCACCTTCCCCTGGTTCCCTTCCTATCTTTCTTCACAATAATGTAACTGAACAGAAAGATACGGTAATAAAAAATAAAAGGTGTGTATATATATATATATATATATATATATATACATATATATATATACATACATACATACATATATATATACATATACATATATATATATATACATATACATATATATATATACATATATATATATAGATATACATATACATATATATATATACATATATATATATATATAGATAGATATATATATATATATATACATATATATATATATATATATATACATATATATATATATATATATATATATATATATATATATATATATATATATATATATATATATCTTTTTTTTTCTAATCCGTTCACGTCTTGTACGTGAAAGAAGAAAAAAATAGCTCAGGTTGAGATCGAAACCCAAACCTAAATACAGTGTGTACAATGATCTTTAGACTAGAGTGACACTAGGTGTTGTTAATCAACTTCCTCATTCTTCAAATAAATTATCTGTAATGTGAACTATTCACGCATGCTCATCTGTGAAATCAGGAAACATAAAAATTCGACGACTCCCACGCACATGTTTTATTTTTTATTAATTTACACACTTTAGAAGTCCTGATTTCCTGAGAAAAATTGATGATCTTTTTTTTCTATCTGTTAATATTTTACCTACCAAATTTCAAGTATGTGGACCAAAAATTCATAAGTTGAATATATAGGTTGAGAAGTGTACTGACACCCACATTCTCACTTATATATATAGATATCTCACCCATTTGAAATATATATGAAAGCATATAAAACTGTTAAAATAATTAAACGATGCAACGTTTATATATTTATACTAGCAAGGACACCCGGCGTTGCTCGGGACCGTATAAGACAATGAGAGAAATGTTCGCCATACCTGTTATTCTTAGAACAGAGGAAGTTTTTTTTTATGTTTATGTATCACTTACAATCTTGAGTAAAAACTATTTTACCTACCCTAGCATATGTATGGAATAATTACCCAGGGCGGGTAAGGTACAACACATATTTAAAATTATTTTCATACTTTTCTATTGTGCTTAATTTTCGATATGTCACAGGAAACAGTAGGTTTGTTTTTACATCAGAGTACTATAGTGAGGAAGCATCGTATTTTTATATATAAATGTTATACTACTCGAATATTTTACATGATTTTCGATTTTGATAACTTCAGTTACGTCACAGATAAGAATTTCTTTATTTTTCATGTGAGCACTTCATTGTACAAGAATCGTATTTCCTGGGTAGGATACTGTAAAAGTAGCTTCTTTTTTTCTAATTTAAAAATGAAAACACTCTATACTTTTAAGTAATTTTCGGTTCTGCTAAATTTTCTTTGCGTCTAGAATAAGAATTTGTTTGTGTTTCATCTGTTGCTTTAGTGAAGAAGCACCTTATCACATTTTAAAGTTATACTATTCAAATATGCAACGTGGTCATTATGAATGATTAGTATGCGTATATAGTTATATATTTTTATGTATTGGATTCACTCTTATACTAATTAACTGATCATTATAAATTCAATGTATTATATATGTGTGTATATTTGTATAGATGTCATATTCCAAAAATCACATAAAATAATTTTATCACAGTAATAAGGAATGTGTGTAGTAAATTACTTATATAAAAAATATAGAAAATCTGACACGTGATACATGAAAGTTATTAAAACCGAAAATCACGTTTAATTTTCGAGTATTATGACATACATATGAGGAATAAGGTGCTTCTTCACTATAGCACCCAGTTGGCGTACAGAAAATGTAACACAACAGAAAATAACAAAAGCCTGTCGAGTTCTTTCATTTTTCATTAGAAAAGGGTACTTGTATATTATCCTACCCGAGAAGTACCTTATTTCTCGGGTAGGATAATGTACAAGTACCTTTTTTCTAATGAGAAATGAAAGAACTACACAGATCTTTGTTATTTTCTGTTGTGTTAAATTTTCTGTACGCCATGGGTAAGAATTTGTTTGTTTTGTTATCTGGGTGCTATAGTGAAGAAGCACCTTATACCTCACATGTATGTCATACTACTCGAATATTAAACGTGATTTTCGGTTTTAATAACTTTCATGTATGTCACATGTAAGATTTTCTTTGTTGGTTCATATAAGTAATTAACTACACAAATACCTTATTACTGTGATAGAATTTTTATGTGATTTTTGGAATATGACATCTATACAAATATACAAACATATATAATACATAAAAATATACAACTATATACGCATACTAATCATACATAATGATCGGTTAATGAGTTTAGGGGTGAACCCAATACATGGAAATATAATTATATAAACATATTTAAAATTCATAATGATATGTCAATTAGTTTAGGAGTGAATCCAATACATATATATATAAATATATATATATATAGATATAAACATATGTACATAATTAATATTCTTAATAATCGGTTAAATAGTTAAGAGTAAGTCACATACAAATTCCATTACTTGATCTATTTAGTTAATTTTTGAATGTAACAAATAAACCGATATATCATATATATTTTCACTATGACATTTTCGTTACGTGAATCAAAAACATTCTTCTCTATTCACGTTTAATACAAATTTTCTTGTGAATTTATTGCATAACGTTCAAAATTTAAGAATATCAGATTATAAAAACTGGATATAACCGCAACACTTGTGCTAGTAATCGCTCACGCTATCCGTTGCACCAAAGGGACCCCGTTTTATAAGTTGGGAATATCTTAATAAATACTTTTTACTCGACGTGCGCATGCGCACAATGACGCCCTTGTGCTCCGCTCGTCAAATTTGAACCCTTTTTTGAAGCCCTTAACAATGATTTTAAGCAGTTAAATACCCCTAATAAAATTCTGCACCAAAAATGCAATCTTTTGAGGTATTGCACGCCGTCCAACGATCATTCGTCTAGGAGGACATACAATTCGAAAAACGGAGACAGAGACGCCCACACACAGATATAGTGAAATTCATATATCAGATTTTCTGACTTAAGATATACAAATTTTAATAGAAATAGGATGTTCACATAATATATCCTTTTTAAAATATATTATAATGATCGGTATCGAGAATTGTTAATTGACCTCTTTTATCAAACTAAATACACACGAACTGTACAAATAACACCCCATGATTTATATATTAAATAAGAAACATTTACCTAATCGCTATTTACACATTCACGAAACATTTTCCTCTCATCGTACACCGTGTCTATAAACCTGTTTTTAACAATATTTTTATACTGATAACGTTGAAAATATTGGAATTAAATAGATTTACTTGCAATGATAAAAAGTAATGTTCTTCAAAAGATCATTTACATTTTCTCTTGGAAATGTGTGAAATTAACACGGTTTTATCAAACTGATATGCACATGACATCTAAAATACGATAAGTTTTTTTAGAGTCTCGCATGATTTTCTCAGAATTTTTTTTCTCTCAAAATCTATATCTTTCAAATCAATTTAATAGGTGTTTTCTTGCGTCTGTTCAATGGTGTTATTAAACTTTAATTTGGTGGGAAAACTTTGTAACTATACAGCGGAAGATTAGGAGTACGACACGTACAATAAATATATATATATATATATATATATATATATATATTAAACTAGCAGTTCAGCCTTGCTTGCTTGGGCCTTATGTACTGTTCATAACTTTATGTGCATATATATATATATATATATATATATATATATATATATATATAATTTTATCTCATTTCTAAGGAACCTATGTATAAAATTCCAAGTGGTTCAACAGAAAATTATCGGAGGAGTTTGGTAGAGTCTGCAAAGTTCAACTCCTTAAACTTTGACCTCTTGGCAACAAAATTATCGCCCCCAAAATCATTAAAATCTTGCTGCATGTCTGAATACGCTTTATGTAAAATTTCAAATTTTTAGACACCAAATTTGCCGGACAGACTCCTTGGTTGCCATATTTTTGGCCAAGAACCGATTATAAAGCTTGCCCTTTTTCTGCACACACTTTATGTAAAATTTAAAAGGTTTAGTCCAAAATTGGCTGAGAGGGCATTTTTTTTTTATTAGACCCTAATTCTGACCCCTTTAACATTTATTGTTTGGGGCACAAACCAAGTTAAAATGTTGGATCCATGTCCAAGGAACCTTTATCTAAATTTTCAAGTGTTTAGGTCCAAAATAAAGGAGAAGTTTGGTATAGTTTTCAATTGTTAAACTTTGACCTCTTGACTGCCAAATATTTGACGGAAAATATTAAAAAGAGTTTCCCAAATCTTAATACCCGTTTATGTCAAATCTCAAGTGTGTGGACTGAGAATTGACAGAGTGATTTGGTAGGGAAATGTATAGACACACAGATAATTTCACTTTTATAGATACATGGATATAATTGTTCAAATTTAATTATATTTAATCAAATAAAATCAAATATATTTCTAAAATTTTCGGACATATTTTAGATTAAGGTTGCTAATATCTAAGATTGTAAAAACGTAATACAACGTTTAATGACGACGAGCAATTATCTGCGCGACAGGATAGATCTGAATCGAGAGTGATGTTGAGTAATATAGAATGTTGCGAGGCCCCTACAATAAGTTCCGATTTTTTTCTATAAGCACTTTTATTGATAGTACGCACATGCTACTCTAGACCAATTCGAAGTAATCTCCTCGATATGCATTGCGCGTGGTGTACCTATCTAAAATCTTATATAAGGCGTCTTGGAATTCCTTTTGTGTAAGCGTTTCAATACCCCTTGTCACAGCGTCGTTCAT